>NC_056740.1:449074286-449178611 GCF_019279795.1 Protopterus annectens
CCTTGAAGGATACCACACCAGTCTTGGAGTAGTGTGAAGTTTGCTTTAGAGAAGTTCTTCACTGTGGTCTTTTGTTTGGGGTGGGGCGGATGTGGATTTCCAGTGAGATTAGTTTATGATCTGATCTCACCAATGAGGGATATACTTCCGTGTGGAGCATTTTGTCCCCATGTTTGTGATGATGAGATCTCGTATATTTTCTCCTCTTGTGGGAACAGTGACTAGTTGTTCCATGGCATTTGAATTTATGAACTCCAGGAACCTTTGGGCTAGAAAGTTGGGGCTTGAGTAATGTTCCCAGTCTATATTCGGGTAGTTGAAGTCACCCAATATAATGGTGTTTGGAGATACATTTATACCCTCCAGTGTCTTCAGGAAGGCTGTGTGGGGTTCCTGAGTTTGAGAGGGTGGCCTGTAGCATGCTACAAATTGTAGAGCAGTTTTGCCTATGGTTAATTGCACCTGGATGGTTTCCGATGCTTCATGCGTTGCCACCAACCTGGAGGTGTGGGTATCCTTGATGAATATGGATACACCCCCTCCTTTTGTGGTGTGGTCCGGGTTTTGGGGCCAGAACACATGATATGAGGTAAAACCTGATAGTGCCGGTGTGCTCTCAGGAGCCTTGAACCAGGTTTCAGTCACAGCACAGACATCGATGTTCTCCATACTGAGAAGGGCCTCGAGTGCGTGCATTTTGAGATTTAGACTTCTGGCATTGAGCAGCATTACCCTTAGTTTCTTCCCATTTTTGTTTTCTAGGGTGGTAGGTTTAGAATTTGAGCCTTGCCTAAAAAAGGCACTATGGGGGTGGCAAGAGCCTTAGCCAACATCCGAATCCCAGGGTGACAGGTGCAAGCCGTCCCTTGCTGAGCAGCGGGCTTGTCAAGCATGTCATCCCAGGCAGACAGACACTGGATCCCCTTTGAATGACACCAGAAATTAAGCCAATTGTTAAAGCTGATCATCTTGTCTCTATGTTGTGGCATCATTCTTGGTGAAGGAAGGATACTGCTCAGGGTCAGGGTCATACCTGCCTGGGCTACATAATCAGAGAGCTCCTCTATGTCTCTTTTCATGTAGTCCAGGGAGGTACGTCTCAGGTCGTTCACACCAGCATGGACAATGACTGTGTCATACAAATGCATCTCTATATATACATTTATCAATAAATCTATTAATTCAATTAAGCTATTATTTAAAACAATCAAACAATTAACTAATTTAGTAACATTTTCCAGTTAAAATCTTCATTCAAACCTTCAGGGCACAAAGTTTTAAATTTAAGAATATATAGAGCTTCTTTATGTAGCAGTTGTTGCTTAATATTTAAATCACCATATTTATCACATTTTATTTGTTCCAATACACAGCCTTTTAAACCTTTAGCATCACTATTGTGAAAATTTAAAAAATGCATAGCCACTGGGCTCTCTATTTTTTATTGTATATATCCCTCACATGTTCAAGCAGTCTTGTTTTAAATAACCTTTTTGTTTCACCAATATAGAATTTTCCAAAGGACAACTAAGTGCATAAATTACACCTTCTGAATTACAACAAAAATTCTCCTGCACTCTAAAGGATATATTATTAATGTGTGGAAAAGATGCAATTACAAACTGACATGCTTTGCATCTGCCACACTGATGTGTTCCAATGCTACCCAACTGTTTAGAAATATTAGGAAGGGGAAAACTAAATTTACTTTTAACTAAAAAATCTTTAATATTCTTTCCCCTTCTATAGGAGAATTGTAAGTTAACATTTAACCAAGACTGAACACTGTTAAGGGAACAAAAATATTCCCAAAACTGTGTAAATACCTTCCTAAATTCTGGTGAAAAACATCCATAAGTAGGAACCAAATGTAAACTTTCCTGTTCTCTTTCATTTGTGTCATTCACTTTATTATTCTTATAAGTATTACCAAAAAATAAGGATTTAGTTTTTTTGCCATTTTTTATACAGAATCTATCATAACATTTGGACAGCAACTTGTCACTATAGCCTCTATATATAAAGGAATCATAAAGAGATTTGAGTTCCAAATCAAAAGATTCTATATTGTTGCATAAACGAGAAATCCGCAACATTTCACCAAATGGCAAAGAACTAATGGTATGTGGAGGATGCCCACTAGTGGCATGAACATATTGAGTACCACCTACGAATTTCTTGTTAACTGTAGAAGTCAAATGGCTACCTTCTTTGATGTTTAAAACAATGTCCAAAAAGGGCATGATAGTACCAATTTGGAGTCCATCAAACTGTAAAGAAAATCTATTACGATTTAAATCCAAAACAAACTGATGAACTAGTGTAGTGCCACCTTCTACAAGAAAAATCAAGTTGTCCACGTACCTAAAATATTTAACTACATACTTATGAAAAAAGTGATGTCTATATATGTATTCAGTTTCAAACAGGCCCATTGCTAGATTAGCATACATGGGGGCAAAAGCTGCCCCCATGGCTGTACCCTGTTTTTGACGATATAGTGTATTATTAAATTCAAAAAAATTATTATACAAAGAGAATGAAAGAAGCTCCACAATATATTCAGTGGCTGGTGATTCTCCCAGAAAAAATTTTACTGCTTCTAAGCCAAATATATGACTTATATTGGTATACAAGCTTTTAGCATCAACTGTAACCCAATACATTTTGTTGTTCCAGCTAATGTTGCTTAACTTATCCAGCAGATCACATGCATCCATAATATACGATGGTAGCTTTTTAACAAAAGGTAATAAATAGTGATGCAAAAAAATACCCAAATTATGTGAAAAATATGTACGACCAGAAACAATTGGTCTTCCTGATAAGCTGGATGATTTTTTATGTATTTTAAGCAGGCAATAAAAATATACCATAGAACATTTATCAACTTTAAACCTATTTTTCATATCCTGCATATTAAAGTAGCCTAATCTATTTCCCTTATGTATAAGATTTTTATAAGAAATAATCGCTTCATTATAACATTTTAACTGAGTTACTTCATAAACATTTGCATCACTAAGATGCTTCATACACATATCCAAATAATCAGAAGCATTCAACACTACTAACTTATTACCCTTATCTGCTGGTTTAAAAATAATATTTTTCTGTTTACTCAGAGACAACAAAGTTTGCCAATCCTGATATTTCATGTTATAATTGATATTCCTTTTATCTTTAAAAAACTTCTCATAAGCTATCTCTATAGCATGATTCGTTATTTTAACAAAATTAGTGACATCAGTATTTAAAATACATGGTACAAACTGACTACATGAAGGTACTTTCGTTGTATCAAATTTAAAATAAGCATTAACATCATTTTCAGAAGTACAAGAATAAAAACTATCAGATGAAGAGGCAACAGAAGAACAACAACTATCAATGCTAGAAAGAGGTAAACGCTGACTGTGAGACAAGCAATTCTAGTAATTATGTAGTTAATTTATCTAACTACAATTTTAGTGATGCTGAAATGTCTGTTCTTAACTTAGGGCTTAAGTTTGTTCTAACGGTAGTCAGTAGACTACATGAACTGAAAACAGATATTTTCTGTTTTGGTAGGAAATTATATTTAAAACATTTTTTCAGTAGGGAACAGGATGTATAAATGAATTCTAGCATTGATAGTTGTTGTTCTTCTGTTCTTCTCCACTAGTCTGTAGATGGTGTGGTGCAGTGATGGACGCCAGTGCCTTAGGGGGAGGAATGTTGGAACCCTCTGAGTGGAGCTGTCTGAGGAGACAGCACTCTCCTCATCAGCTCTAAAGCCTGCCTCCCTTGATCCAAAGATACCTCTGGTGCTGAAGAGCCAGAAGAGATCCCCAGAACCAAGGGGGTTGAATCTTAAGCTCATGTAGGAGCCGAGCTCATCTGTGCCGAAGTCCTGAGACAAATGTCCAGTCTGCCTCACCTCTCTGGACCCGACCACACAGCATCCATTCCTAGACTTCTCGGATAGAACCGAGGATGTCAGAGCAGACATGGGGTATAAGGATGCCAGGATGGTTCTTGGCACTGATGGTTTCACAACAACCGGTTCCAGCTATTATGGCTCCAAGGTCCCAGGTTGGCTCAGAGGAGGAATCGATGTTGATGAGGAAGTTTTGGCTGGCTCCAAATCACTCTAGGTCAGAGCCAAGAGGAGTTTGGCCAGTGCCGATGTCTTTAGAAGCCTACACACCACCCTAGCCACATTGTTGTCTGAAAGACTCCTGGAGGACTTAGAGGAAAGAGTAGGTGATCTGATAGTTTGCAGAACAGGGGACCTTAGAACAGGAGTAACTGTCTCCAATTTTGGGGACCGGCTCCTTAGTTCGAACTCCACTGACACCAAAACAGTTGGTGCCGATGAAATAGATTTTGTCGGTTCAGTAGTCGTCGGAGCCAGAGATACAACTTTGCTAAATTTTTTTTACAGGTTCCGATTGCCCTAAAGAGGGAGATCATCTCTTGGTGGATTTGTCAATTTTGCTGATGGTGATTTCCCTGATCTTGAAGTGCCCGGACCTTCTTCTAGAGCTTCTTGGAAGGGGGACTTCAGTAAGCCTCTCACAATTTATTTGTTTCTTCTTTCTAGCAGTACTCTGGAGCTGAATGAATGACATATTGAACATGACACTTGAAGATGCATTGCTTCCAGGCAGTAGACACAAACAATATGGGAATCAGTTAATGACATCTTTTGGCTGCATTTACCACATTTTTTGAAGCCCAAAGGCTTAGTTTCCTTATGCTCCTTGGACATGCTCAAAAATCACAATCCACACACAAGAGCAAATTAACAACAACAACTACTTAACACACTAAATACCTATGATACAATATATAAAATATCAAACTTTTTTTTTTTTGGGCGAAACTTCAACAACCAAGAGGAAGGAAAGAAGTTTGGTAGCCCTTTAACTAAAATGGGCAGCGGCAACCCTCTAACTTAAATGGGCTGACACCCCGTTTGTTTTAACAATAAGATTAACTATCTAAAGATTTCAAGGATATCAACAACAAACAATAGCAAAATGCCCTCTAACTTAAACGGGCTAACGCCCTTTCTTTTTTAAATAAGAGGAAACTAGATATGATCCTCAAAAAATTTTAACAACAGTAATAGTAGGAAAAGCCTTCAACTAAAATGGGCTTATGTGATAGAAATTTAACTGGGATGGGGTGGAAACAAAGGCCTAACAAAAAAATGACAGCCTGAAGCAACAACATAGGAACAAACTTTGTCTAACTAACTACAACAAAATAGTAAACGCTAAATTTACTTTAAAGTAGAAGAGCTTTCAAATAAAGAATAAAGATTTGTTCACTTAGCCAGATCCAAAATGGAAGCACCCAATCTGTTTAGTGGCAAACGAGATCTAGGGAGCTTCACTAGAGCATGATGGGATAGGGATACAGACACGAGCCAGTGGAAGACCTCGAGCTTTACTATACGGCAGAGTTGAAACAGAGGATCAGTTCCAAACCCATCCAGTAAGAATGAAGGCGAGACAGGACAACATTACACCAAAAAACTCCAATCCTTCAAGCTCTTTTCACAATGCTAATATCTGTGTGGTCACTGAGACAATGGTTTAAACCCACAGACAACACATTGCACGGCTATAATGCCTTCCACACATTTAGACCAGCTACTACACAGACAGGGACTAAAGAGGGAGATAGTTAGATTTACATCAAAAAAACATCCAAAATAAATATACCTTAAGGCTGGTCCAACAGGACAATGCACTTGAGCTTCTCCATGTTCAAATCACCACAGACAACATCCCATCTCTCCTCCTTGCAAGCTATAGGTTCCTCTTTATGGCCCAGGAAGCCCATAGCATGTGTTTAAACTTAATGGAAACACACACCATCCAACCCAATACCATATTCATGGGTGACTTTAATTACCCCACTATTAACTGAGAATTATGTATGACAGTAAATGTACAGGCAAAGAAATTCCTGGGCAAGACTGTCAATACATCAAACAGACACGCAGATATACTGGGCCTGGTCCTCATTAATATTGAGATTGCTCCACATCCCCTAGTGTAATGTCTTCACTGATAAGGTCACATCACAAAATGGTCTTCTTTGAAGTAAAAATAAACCCTGGAGTTGCACCTAACTCTAGAATATTCAAGAACTATTCAAAATGCTTTCTACTATTAAGTGATACTATGGCAACATTCCAAGTCTCCCAAAAACCTGAAAAAGCTGCTACCTATGAAGAACTGTTCACTGAAACTCTATACAAGCATGTTAATAGCTGTGTAGAGACAGCTGTACATACCAGGAAGAACAGAACTAACTCAAAAAAAAACAAGATCCATGGTGGAATCATAACATCAATAGGCTATATATATAAAAAAAAATCATGGCAAAAATTAGGCGGTATAGCACCCAGCAGGATAACAAAAGCTTTTGCAGTATACAAACAACTCAGAGGACAAATAAAGTCTAACAAAGACAAATTTTCAGTAAACTTGGCCTTCCAGGCCAAGGACAACCACAAAGCATTCTTTAGCTATGTCTGCAACCTCAAAGGCGATACACAACTGTGAGTGCAGAGCTCATTGTCAATGGAGCCACTTATACTGACCCTATAGGGTCCAAATGATGAAATGATGTGTCAGCAAGCAAAGCAGAGTGGCATTGCTGAAACTGAATTCATCCTCAATTCTTGCTGAGTACCTTCCCAAGGTGGACCCTGTTTTTCACAAAATCTCACCAAGACAGCACTGATATATACACTGTATTTTATATATCATATATCATGGACAGACGTTGGTTACAAATTAAAAAAAGAGATAGCTGAGTACACAAGACACAAGATAAAAAAGTGTCCAGTCCTGGTAGCTGCACTGGTGCCAGGACCGGAAAAAATTACAGTGGAATCCTCAAGACACTCACACATTCCTACGATGGGACCACTCAGAACAGACACCAGCCTGGTTAACAAGAGGAAAAGCAATACTCATACTTAAGAGTGAACCTGCAAGCTATCCTGAAAACTATAAACCAATAATGAATCAGTCTCCAGAGCCATGGACAAGGGTAAGGTGGTCCACACAGCCTATCTAGACCTTGCCAAGGCCTTTGACACCACCCCCCACTCTGGAATCATAGGTAAACTTACTAAGTTGGGCATTAATCCCTATGTCACCCAATGGGTTGCTAAATGGCTTACTGATAGAACCCACACTGTAAAAGTAGCCGACTCCAAATCCAGCTCCAGACAAGTGACAAGTGGAGTACCTCAGGGTTCAGTCCTGGGGCCGCTCTTGTTTGGCATCTACTTCTCTGGAGTACAGGTCAACACTAAGGGACTCTGGCTAACAAAGTTTGCAGATGACTGCAAACTGGGAGCCATAATTGAATCCCCAAATGATGTGGATACTCTACAAAAGGGCCTTACAGAAACAGATGCTTGGTGCCAGAGCCATGGGCTCAAGCTCAATGCCAAGAAATGTATTGTTATCCCCTTTGGGAAAAACATGTATCCATGAATTATCATATAGGTGGCAGTACACTAAACACAGAAAGTGTGATAAGAGACTTAGGGACACAGGTGGACAGTGGTCTCACCTTCGATAACCACATCACCACAACAGTCAGGAAATCCTTCTATGTGGCACACCTCATCACAAAGGGCTTTTCATCCAGAAAAAGGAGGTCATTGTCCCACTGTACTCATCCCTCATTAGACCCATTATAGAATACAATGCCCCATTTGGTATGTACCTCTCAAGACATCTGCAACAACTGGAAAGGCCTCAGAAATACCCCACTAAAAGAATCACAGGCCTAAAGCAGATGCCCTACGCTGACCACCTTAAAAAACTCCAGCTATACTCTGTCGCATATCATCTACTCAGAGGCGATCTCTGCTTAACATACAAGGCCATGTCAAACCCAGAGCTGTTGGACATGCTACACTTAAAGAAATCCCAATCCCTCAGAGCTACACGCTCCAGGGATCTAAACCTTGTCATCACAATAAACAAAACATGTTGGAGGGATAGGTTCCTGACCCAGAGACTCCTCAAACTCTGGAATAGATTACCCATACATGTCAAGCAGAGTGCCTCTTTGGGCCTCTTCAAGAGGAACCTTGACGATTGGATGGGAGAAAGAAAATTCACCTCAGGGATCACATCAGTCACCCTGCTAGACAGGGGTCCAGGAAAGTAAATAATGTGGGAAGAAATAGCCGGGGAATTGTTATGGCTAGGCTTGTATAGGCCCTAGGGCTGATAGCCTAGTACCAACCTATGAACCTATGAACTTGTCATCCGATAATGTATAAACTTTACACTGTAATTAATGCAGACACAAGTTTACAGTCATTTAGAGGAAAACTCAAATCAAGGCAATAGAGCAAAAAGGTAAAAAAAATGTCATATGGAACAAAGGGCCATTTGCTGTTAAAAACATTCATGATGGAGAACCTTAAAAATGGGAAGAATCTAAGTATGACATGGAGAGACTACAAAAAAAGCATTTGACAGTATCCCACATTCACGGATAAGAGTGCTTAAAAAACTATAAGATGCACCCTACACTGACTGATTACACTACAGTGACCATATAACAGGGGCAAACCACTTTGCAGTTACGGCATGATAAAGGACAAATTACTATGCCAGGGATAAAAATTCAAAGTGAGATATTCCAGGGTCACTGTCACCACTGCTATTCTGTTTTGCTCTTAATCCATTAAGTTGTCTACTTAACAGATTAGGCCATGGCTATAACCTGGCTCCAAGAAAACAACAAAGTGTAAAGACTTCTCCTCTTCTTTTTGTATGTGATTTAAAACTGTATAGGTCATCAGATGAGGAACTGAAAGCACAACTGCAAGTGGCCAAAATTTTTTCAGATGATATAAGAATATTATTTGGTCTTGATAAATCTGCAAAAGCAACCTTTAAAACAGGAAAGCTGCAACACCAAGAGAACATCAGTTTGGGACCCCCCCCCCTAAAAACCCTCCAACTTGACCAGGCTGTAGCATATTTCAACAAAACATTTCTACAACACCTAGACACTGTCACTCCATTGCACAAAATCAAGGTTAGAACCTCTACAAACCCCTGGCTCAGTAAAGAAACCAAACAAATCCTCAAGTCCAGAGACACTGCCTGGCTTTGCTATCAAAAAAACAAAGAAACACAAAGGCTAACTAAGTACCAAGAACTGCGCAAGCATGCAAAAAGGGCATTAGGCTGGACAAAAAATCCTACTACACAACATTACAAACTAAATACCAACACAACCCCCAAAAAATTTTGGAAAAATGCAAATCAGCTACTAAAACCCACCCAAAATGCTACCCCCAAACCACCCACCTCTGACACTAAAGTTCCCATCGAAACACAATTCAACTCCCGCTTTGTGAACTCAATTCTATCCTTAGTATCACAGGACAGTTCCTTCCTCACTATCCCCCCCAAACCAACCACCCTGACACTAAAGTTCCCATCGAAACACAATTCAACTCCCACTTTGTGAACTCAATTCTATCCTTAGTATCACAGGACAGTTCCTTCCTCACTATCCCCCAAACCAACCACCCCTGACACTAAAGTTCCCATCGAAACACAATTCAACTCCCACTTTGTGAACTCAATTCTATCCTTAGTATCACAGGACAGTTCCTTCCTCACTATGCCCCCAAACCAACCACCCTGACACTAAAGTTCCCATCGAAACACAATTCAACTCCCACTTTGTGAACTCAATTCTATCCTTAGTATCACAGGACAGTTCCTTCCTCACTGTCCCCCCCAAACCAACCACCCTGACACTAAAGTTCCCATCGAAACACAATTCAACTCCCACTTTGTGAACCCAATTCTATCCTTAGTATCACAGGACAGTTCCTTCCTCACTGTCCCCCCCAAACCAACCACCCCTGACACTAAAGTTCCCATCGAAACACAATTCAACTCCCACTTTGTGAACCCAATTCTATCCTTAGTATCACAGGACAGTTCCTTCCTCACTGTCCCCCCCAAACCAACCACCCTGACACTAAAGTTCCCATCGAAACACAATTCAACTCCCACTTTGTGAACTCAATTCTATCCTTAGTATCACAGGACAGTTCCTTCCTCACTATGGCCCCCAAACCAACCACCCCTGACACTAAAGTTCCCATCGAAACACAATTCAACTCCCACTTTGTGAACTCAATTCTATCCTTAGTATCACAGGACAGTTCCTTCCTCACTATCCCCCCAAACCAACCACCCCTGACACTAAAGTTCCCATCGAAACACAATTCAACTCCCACTTTGTGAACTCAATTCTATCCTTAGTATCACAGGACAGTTCCTTCCTCACTGTCCTCCCCAAACCAACCACCCCTGACACTAAAGTTCCCATTGAAACACAATTCAACTCCCACTTTGTGAACTCAGTTCTATCCTTAGTATCACAGGACAGTTCCTTCCTCACTATCCCCCCCAAACCAACCACCCCTGACACTAAAGTTCCCATTGAAACACAATTCAACTCCCACTTTGTGAACTCAGTTCTATCCTTAGTATCACAGGACAGTTCCTTCCTCACTATCCCCCCCAAACCAACCACCCCTGACACTAAAGTTCCCATCGAAACACAATTCAACTCCCACTTTGTGAACTCAGTTCTATCCTTAGTATCACAGGACAGTTCCTTCCTCACTATCCCCCCCAAACCAACCACCCCTGACACTAAAGTTCCCATCGAAACACAATTCAACTCCCACTTTGTGAACTCAATTCTATCCTTAGTATCACAGGACAGTTCCTTCCTCACTATCCCCCCAAACCAACCACCCCTGACACTAAAGTTCCCATTGAAACACAATTCAACTCCCACTTTGTGAACACAATTCTATCCTTAGTATCACAGGACAGTTCCTTCCTCACTATCCCCGGCAAACCAACCACCCCTGACACTAAAGTTCCCATCGAAACACAATTCAACTCCCACTTTGTGAACTCAATTCTATCCTTAGTATCACAGGACAGTTCCTTCCTCACTGTCCCCAAACCAACCACCCTGACACTAAAGTTCCCATTGAAACACAATTCAACTCCCACTTTGTGAACTCAATTCTATCCTTAGTATCACAGGACAGTTCCTTCCTCACTGTCCCCCCCAAACCAACCACCCTGACACTAAAGTTCCCATTGAAACACAATTCAACTCCCACTTTGTGAACTCAGTTCTATCCTTAGTATCACAGGACAGTTCCTTCCTCACTATCCCCCCAAACCAACCACCCTGACACTAAAGTTCCCATTGAAACACAATTCAACTCCCACTTTGTGAACTCAATTCTATCCTTAGTATCACAGGACAGTTCCTTCCTCACTATCCCCCAAACCAACCACCCTGACACTAAAGTTCCCATCGAAACACAATTCAACTCCCACTTTGTGAACTCAATTCTATCCTTAGTATCACAGGACAGTTCCTTCCTCACTATCCCCCCAAACCAACCACCCCTGACACTAAAGTTCCCATCGAAACACAATTCAACTCCCACTTTGTGAACTCAATTCTATCCTTAGTATCACAGGACAGTTCCTTCCTCACTGTCCCCCAAACCAACCACCCTGACACTAAAGTTCCCATCGAAACACAATTCAACTCCCACTTTGTGAACTCAATTCTATCCTTAGTATCACAGGACAGTTCCTTCCTCACTGTCCCCCCCAAACCAACCACCCCTGACACTAAAGTTCCCATTGAAACACAATTCAACTCCCACTTTGTGAACTCAATTCTATCCTTAGTATCACAGGACAGTTCCTTCCTCACTACCACCAAACCAACCACCCCTGACACTAAAGTTCCCATCGAAACACAATTCAACTCCCACTTTGTGAACTCAGTTCTATCCTTAGTATCACAGGACAGTTCCTTCCTCACTATCCCCCCCAAACCAACCACCCTGACACTAAAGTTCCCATCGAAACACAATTCAACTCCCACTTTGTGAACTCAATTCTATCCTTAGTATCACAGGACAGTTCCTTCCTCACTGTCCCCCCAAACCAACCACCCCTGACACTAAAGTTCCCATCGAAACACAATTCAACTCCCACTTTGTGAACTCAATTCTATCCTTAGTATCACAGGACAGTTCCTTCCTCACTATCCCCCAAACCAACCACCCCTGACACTAAAGTTCCCATCGAAACACAATTCAACTCCCACTTTGTGAACTCAATTCTATCCTTAGTATCACAGGACAGTTCCTTCCTCACTGTCCCCCCCAAACCAACCACCCTGACACTAAAGTTCCCATTGAAACACAATTCAACTCCCACTTTGTGAACTCAATTCTATCCTTAGTATCACAGGACAGTTCCTTCCTCACTATCCCCCCAAACCAACCACCCCTGACACTAAAGTTCCCATCCAAACACAATTCAAATCCCACTTTGTGAACTCAATTCTATCCTTAGTATCACAGGACAGTTCCTTCCTCACTATCCCCAAACCAACCACCCTGACACTAAAGTTCCCATTGAAACACAATTCAACTCCCACTTTGTGAACTCAGTTCTATCCTTAGTATCACAGGACAGTTCCTTCCTCACTATCCCCAAACCAACCACCCCTGACACTAAAGTTCCCATCGAAACACAATTCAACTCCCACTTTGTGAACTCAGTTCTATCCTTAGTATCACAGGACAGTTCCTTCCTCACTATCCCCCCCAAACCAACCACCCCTGACACTAAAGTTCCCATTGAAACACAATTCAACTCCCACTTTGTGAACTCAATTCTATCCTTAGTATCACAGGACAGTTCCTTCCTCACTACCCCCCCCCCCCAACACAAATAACACTAATACAAGCTTTACCCTCAAAACAGTTTCCACCACTTCAATCAAAAGCATGCTCTCCAAACTAAAACCTCATCAACAGCAGCCGACCTACTCCCCAGCTATTTCTTGAAACTCACAGCAGATGCTATTGCTATCCCAATCTCCACTCTCATAAACAGATCAGTTGTTGAAAACTATGTGCCCAAACTCTGGAAAATATCCTATGTTACACCCATACATAAAGGCGGGACCTCCACTGAACTTAATAACTACAGACCCATTGCTTTACTCTCCCCCCTGGCCAAAATCCTAGAAAAATGCATCCATTCCCAGATGCTAAAATATCTCCTAGACAGCAACATCCTGTCTCCTACTCAGCATGGTTTCAGATCTGCCCATAGTACCACTACAGCCCTCCTCTGCTTCACAGACAGCATAAACCGTCTCAAAAATTAAAGCCTGCAGGTGTCAACTCTTTTTTTGGATATGTCCAAAGCATTTGACACAGTCTCGCACCAAATCCTGCTAAACAAACTAAACCAATATCACCTATCAAATTCCACTCTTACGTGGTTCCAAAGCTACTTAACTGACAGATACCAAGCTGTGAAATGGGAAAATTCTCCCTCTCCTCAGCTGCCCATAACTATAGGAGTCCCACAAGGTTCTAGTTTTAGACCACTACTATTCACAATCTTCACAAATGACCTCCATACCTCCACACAGCATGCATCTATCATTCAGTATGCAGATGACACAACCATAATCTGTGCTGCACAAAACATTCCCACCCTCCTGCAAACAACTCAACTAGCATTCTCTGACATTGAAAACTACCTTACCAAAGCCCAACTTATCCTCAATCCAAAGAAAACTCAGCTTATGATTATAACCAGTTGTAACAAAAACACTGATAACAGTCAATTCACTATCTGCTCCACAAATGCTACTCCAATCGCTCCAGTGGCACAGGCTAAGCTATTGGGAATAACCATAGACTCCCATCTAAAATTTGATAGTCATCTCAACTTCACTATTAAAAAAGTACATGCCAAACTGGGATCACTCTACCGTATCAAACCATTTCTTACCAACAACACAAGATCAGCCATTGCTCGCTCCCAACTTCTATCCACCCTACTCTATGCATCTCCCATTGTGACTAATCTCAACAAAACTGAACTAAGCAAAATGGAAGTCTGCTATAACAGAATTGCCCACTTTGCTGCAAATTGCTCATATAGAACTCATCACTGTACTGCTTTGAGACAGCTCCACTAGCTTGAACTGCCCAACCTCCAAACCTACAATCAGCTCTAGCTCTGTCATTCAATCTATTACCTCCCCAATAAGTGTCCTGCCCTCAACAACCTAGCACAACATCACTCAGCCAAAAGGCCTCTTGGATCATCAAGAAAACTACTACTAGAAGTCACCAACAGCTACAATAGTTTTGGAGGTGCACTATATAGTAGTTCAGTGGCTAAAAAATGGAACTCTGTCCCCACTAGCATTCAAAACACATCATTCAAAGCCTCCTTTCAAGACCTCATCAGGCAACATCTCAAGCAAAGTTTGCAGTGCCATAATTGCTCCCCAGGCTAGTGAAAGCAGATAAGGTACATATACTAACCCTAGAGTATTTGATAATAGTTTTCAGTCTTACTCACAAACACTGGCTAATCTACAATGTATGTACTGTACCTGTGTACTATGTATGTATTATACCTATCTTCCAAATTTCATCTGTACTCCACAAATCTATTAATTACCTTTATTTTTAAATTAATATTTTTTGTTTGTTCTCTCCACTGTAACTGTTGTGCTGCATTCCACTGTAAAAACATGTCTTTTGTAATTTGTGTGTATACTGATCATGTCTAAATAACTAAATGTATCTGTAATGTTTCTATGTGGAGTTTTTCTCCCCGGGCCTCTGCTGAAAAAGGACCTTTTCAGCTCAGTCAGACACCCCCGGTTAACAAATGTAAAATAAATACAAGAACTTGAAGAGGGAGTGTATAAATATTTGGGAATTGATGAAAGATCAACAATAAAACATGAGCAAATGAGAATAAAATTAATTGAAGAATGTTTTAAAATACTAACCCCCAAATTCAATAAACTCCATGCAGGAATAGTGCTATTTCTGCAAGGAGTGAACCATGTCCATTTCCGCGTAGCTATAACAGCAGCACACCTTGCATATTCATGAAGGCAAACTGCTGCTAAGGGTAAATGGACAAGAACACTACTAAGTGCACAGGGCGGGTTTAGGTAGTGCATGCACATCTAACATGCCCCCTGCACTCAGAAAGTGCCGTATGGCAATTTTTAAAAGCATTTCAATGTACACGGACACTGAAATTAAATAAAATGAGTATTTTAGTGTCCACGGACACTGAAATAGACAGGGGAGCAAGAAAGCAATGCAGTGGGTGTGTGACAGGTACACAGCCCCTATATTGTAAAAGTGCTGTACAGCCATATCCATCAACTGTACAGGTTTCCTCAGAATGGCCAGATGCCTGCCTCACATACCTGTCAACCTCCCAGAGCAAGAAAGCTGCACAAAACCATAAATAATGGTGGGAGAAAAAAGGCACAAAAACAGGGACCATCTTAAATATTGCATGTACAAACCCAGAAAGTAGGTAGAATAAAAGGTTTGCATTTGCACGGACTTCCTGAAGGGTATGAAGACTGAAACCCAAATATTTGCCATTGTAAAAGTGCCATACAGCCATGATAGCCCTCAACTATGCAAGTTTCTGTAGAATGCCCAGATGCCTGCCTCACATACCTGTCAACCTCCTAGAGCAAGAAAGCTGTACAAGGCCATAAATAATATAATTATTTTTCATACTAAGGTATGTTTAAGCATAGCTGAGCAGGTGTGCCCACTATGGCCCTCTGCTCAGTATTGCTTAAACACTCCAGAGGAGATGAATAGAAATATACAGCTAAAATCCTAATGCTGTGATAGTGTAGTGGTTAGAGTCCCGCCTTTGTATGCAGGCATTCATGGTTCAAGCACCAAGACAGGCACTTTATTTTTACATGGGAAAGCAGTGTTATAATTATTATTTTTATTTTAAATGATGTAGCAATTGATATTTGTCAACCAGGGTAGTGTAACTGTTCTAAAATGGAAGTGTGAGTGCATATAAAATGTGAAATGTGAAATGTGGGTTGGGAGGGTGGCCTAATGTTTAAGGTGTTTGCCTTACAAACACAAGGTGCAGGGTTTGAGTCTCACAAGGGATAATTGGCTAAGCTTAAAATGGCTCGCAAGGGCAGTTAGCTTAGTACTAATCTATGAAACCACCCATGTATACACAAGTGTCCCATACAGTACAGTCACACTCCATGGTAATGTAATGAAATCCTATAGAGGGACGTCATATAAAATAAATCATATACACTCACTAAATTAAGTTATTATTCTGATATTTTTTAAAAATTAAAAGTGAGCAGTGGCTAGCAGTGCTCAGCTATGCTTAGCAGGTTTAAGCATTGCTTAGACATTAATGCTAAGCAGCAGTCAGCTCAGCTAAGCGGATTTTCACACTGTTAAGCAGTGCTCTGCAATTTCCCTTTTAAGCACTGCTCAAATCAGCTTAGTGGAATTGCGCACTACTTAGGTAAGCTCAGCATTTTCAAAATGGTCCAATAATGGCAAAGGGCAGGAATATGGCCTTATTTAAATGGCATAGGTGGGAATACAGCCATTATCTGTTGTAGCTTGCTCTGTGTAGGAAATATGTCTGGTGTTGGTGAGGATTGCCTGCAGAGCAATCTTTCCTCCTAAAGGAGCAGTCAGTTGAGAAGGGCTTGGAAGTTTTAAAGATAGGTTATTGAAACAATTTACCATGGGGGGAGTCTTACTACTCCCTGTTTGGAAGTGGGAGCCCCCCATTGCTTAGTCTGGTGTGTACCTTGGGCCTGAAGCCTGGGTGTTCTGCTGGTTCTGGGTTTGGACTGAGAAGGTCTGGAAGAGGCAGGAAAGGACCAATTCTTAGAGGGCCAATGCCTACTAAATCTGGGAGGCTGTACTTGCACGAAATCTTTAACAGTTTACATAGATTTAGCTTTTTTCCTCCATCTTTTTAAGTACTTCTTCTGCTTCATTGCCAAACAGGCGGTCCTGGTTTAAGGGCGCATCCAGCAATTTAGCTTTAACATGATCTGGCAAAGATTGCTCCTTAAGCCAAGCATGCCTTCTAAGTACAGACCCAGTAACAGCAGCCCTGCAAGATGCCTCTAGTGAATCAAAACCATATTGCAAAGTATGTTTTCCAACTTGTTCTGCAGAATGCATTAAATCCTGTAAATCTTTGTTTTCAGCACAGTCATGAATCAACATCATTTTCTGTTTAAGCAATCCAATAATATGCTGCTGATACTTTAACATATGAAACTGGCAGTTTAAGGCCCTAATGGCGAAGGTTGCAGAAGTGTATACCTTTTTACCCCATCTATCTAGCGCCCTGGAATCTCTATCAGAGGAGGTTGGATTTTTGGCAGTAGTAGCGTTAATGCCCTTGGGTCCTTGTGAAATGGTCTCAAGATCCACAGTAGGATTTTTAAAGAGGAACTTGTTAGAGTCAAAAACCCTGTAATATCTATCTGGTTTTCTGGGAGCAGGAGGTAAGGAGTCAGGGGCCAAGCTAGATTCCGAAAAAGCATCATCCACAATGTCCAGTACAGGGGGGATAGCTAAAGGCCCATGTTGGGGAAGGAGTAAGAAATCCCTAAGCGTCTTTTTAGAATCATAGAAAAACTGGCTTTCCCAGCAAAAATGCTCCCTAAGAGTATGCAAGTTTTCACCAAAAGAGAAATCCTCTGGAGGGGAAGCAGAGGGAATACAGTCCTCTGCATCAGAGTCCTCATAGGTTGATAAGGGTAAATCCTGGTCATCAGAGGAAACAGAAATTTCAGAATCCTGATCAGAAGAATCATAAGCAAATTCAGTCCTAGGTCTCTTAGAGGGGGAAGGTTGGCCTCCCCTGATTAAAGTAATAAGGTCTTCAGCCATTCTTATCATTTGTTTTTTAGGCATAGAGGCCTGACCATGCGGTCTGGGTGTTGGTTTTCTAGGCATGGATCGAGTTTTAGGTCTTGAAGAAGAAGATGGCATCGGTTTAATATGCAAGTCAGTAGGCCTGAATACACCCTCAAAAGCTGGTGCCTGCACAACGGCGCGAGACCCATCCAAGGTAGAGACATTTGCAGGTTCCACAGTTGAAGCATTTCGCGGCATACTGGACTCAGAATGGGTCTCAGTAGAGGCCTGTGAATCTGAAGTAGTGGGTATCAGGGGCTGCAAAAGCAGCTCACTGAGTACCAGTGAACTGGCGACTAGCTTAGGAGAAGCGGCATTGGCAGCCTTGAACCTATACGGTCTGTCTCTGTCTTTATCTTTGTGTTTTTTTTGGAATGTCGGTAGTCGGGTGACAAGCCATATCTGGGTAATTGAACCAAGTACCAAAATATTTAGAAGCGTAAATATACTGACGATGCATAGTTTGTTGCTTAAATAAGGCACAAAACCAACAGTGAGGTATGTCGTGGTCAGGGCCTAGGCAAGGAACACAGTATGAATGAAAATCTTTATGAGGTATTTGCTTTCCACAAGAAATACAATTATTGACTTTTACTGACGTTGGTTTAGAGCAAGAAAAAGTTTCCCCAACGGGGTACTTAGCTTAGTTGAAGACTTCGATTCTAAAACTCGAAAACGAAAATTTCAGGAGTCAGCCGACCGGCGCTTGTGAACTGCTTCTGCTTTGGGCACCGCACAGCAAGAAAGTCTGACGTAATGGCATTGACTGCATGCTTTATACCCCTGACTACCTGATGTCATGGAAGATGAGACAGCAACTGACGCAGGACCCAAGACTTTTATAATCAAGCCGACTGAGGGCTAGTGCAAGCAGATAACCTAAATGTGATGACTGCAACAGTGAAACACGAAGAACATCTAATGTGTAATTCCTAGTGCAACAAAAAAGGACTAAAACTAAATGCTAGGAAATGCAGTATCATCTCCTTCAGAAGACAGTGCAATCTTATTTATTGCATCAATGACACCCCAATCTCCATTGATTCTGTGATTAGGGACTTGGACACCTGGGTCGATATCTTCATCTCCTTCTATTACCATATAGCAGCTGTAGTCAGAATATCCTTCTGTAGGTCACAATTAATCACAAAAGGCACCTTATATAAAACCATGGATATTACAGTTCCTCTGTACTCTGACATGGTTAGATACATTGTATAAAGTAGTGCACCCTTTGTCATGTGCCTAACTAGACACATCCAAAAGCTTGAAAAAAAATACACAGGTTCCTAACAAAAAGGATCTTGGGCCTCAAAAATCTTAGTAATCAGGAAAGGTTGAAATCATTGCTCCTGAACTCCATGCTATATATTGTCATCAGGACAGATCTTAGCCTTGCTTTCAGTGCTGTTGGGGACCCTATTATCCAAGACATCCTCTTTCTTGACATATATATCAAAGAATCCAGCCAACACTAGAAGTAGAGATTTCAATTTACTACAGGTATTAAACAAATGAAATGGAGACATTATTCAGCACGTCCCCTTGCTCTGGTATAGACTCCCTTTTCACGTCAAGCAGTGTGATTATCTTGTCTACCCTCCAACATATCTTAGACAAATTGATGGCTACCATAAAACACACTGTGGGACCTACAGTCCTTGCCCTCCATGAAATGTTTTGTAGATCATGAGGGTGGTTATGGGTAAGGCACACAAAGCCTCTGGTTAATTAACTTTTTATTTCCTATAGTGAGTATAAAAAGCATGCACTATATCTGAAAACACTGCATTGTCTCTTTTCTCAGTAACAATAAACTGTTCAAGGGTCTTATGCAAAAGTTGAAACCCCAGATATGTGCTGAAAATAAATCAATTCACCAAGGTTGTTAGGGAAAATTTGAAAAAATATATATTATACTACAGCCTTCCAAATATACCCAAGAACACCAGTCATTGTCCAGTCATCAGCACAGACACGTTATGCATACCTACACACCTACACACACACACACACACACACACACACACACACACACACACACACACACACACACACACACACACACACACACACACACACACACACACACACACACACACACACATAGAGTAACTGAAATGCAAAGGCCTAAATGTTGCTAGAAAATCATCTGTTTTTGTCTAAATCACTTGGGCTACACTATAATATTTTTTTTTTTCAAACTTTCCCTAGTTGTGGTTTCTCACCTAAGGCAAAGATCCTCTAGAAGTTTAAAATATGTCTCACCTCCTACAAAGCCACACCCCACCAGTAATAGAGTCTAAACCTGCTCTCAAGCACTGACATTACAACTCTTTAATTATGAAAGATTGATAGCTGAGAACCCTGAGAAATGCAGTAAAATGTTCCAACTGCATCTCCACGTCACTATCACAAATGAGGAAAAGATTTGCTCTTCCTTAGCCTCATCAAGCTGAATAAGACTTTCTCATTTCCATTTCACACTCATTACATGCAATTCTTGTTACTTCACTCTTAAAAGAAGGATTATGTTTTAATCTGGAGCTTCTAAGTGATTAAGCTCTTAATAAACAGTTAAGAAGGATCAAGCCCAACTTATAAAAAGATGACTATGGGCTTCTCTTGTTAGATAAGTGCAACATTTAATTTATCACATTAAGGGTTTTTAAAACATTAACTTGGTATATAAGTTTGAGACAAATGTTAGTCATGGATACGGGTATGGATAAGATAACATACATCTCACTTGAATTTTGGCTGAAGTTTAGATTCCCACTATGAATTATTTTAAGTGATTCCAGATATTTTACACCTTACCCAGGCTGACTAGACGCATAATCAACAACAATTTAAAACAAGCATCCAGGCAGGCCCTCACTGTCAATATGTCAACATATATATTCAATAATAGTAACAAGAATCTGTCCTTATGAACTGCCATATTCTGAACCACTGCATCTTTGTTCATTATACTTTGTCACTTAGTAGCCGCTGTAAAAACCCTATTATTCATTTTATGGTCATGCATTGGTCAGCATTGGTTAAAGGAGGAAATTTTTTCTATGGGCCGCATTTTACTGACATCATGGACACAGGAAAGAGTAATTGGGACCAGCACTGTTTGAACATATTTGTCTTTAAGCCATAATGGTCAGTCTACTGTGACTGGTATATTTTGAGAAAGTCACTAAGGCAGGCAATGAGGTGCAAATGGGTACACCTATACATTTCAGCACTGCCCAGATCATGTGACACAATTCCCCACTGAAAGTATTGCAACATTTTATTAAAAATATTGCATTTGTTTACTGGAGTCAATGCTCAGGCCTTGGAGAGCCCCATTTTCAGTGGAGGCTCAGCAGAATTTTGAAAAGATTATTTAAGTTCATAGGTTCATAGGTTCAGCAAGTACTAGGCTATCAGCCCTAGGCCCATACAAGCCTAGCCACACAATTCCCCTGCATTAACCTTCCTACATTATTTATATTCCTGGACCCATCATACAGTCATAAACAGGACATGATCCCTGGTGTTATTTCTCTCTGACTCCCCATCCAATACTGGTATTTACTTGAAGAGTCCAAAGGTACTGGGCTGAAGACATGTATGTATGGAATCTATTCCAGAGAGTCTGTGTAATGGAAGTGTGGGTAGCCTCCAACAGCACTGATATATCTGGTGTCCTTGATGACCACAAATGATCAGATCCAAGTGCTTCCTCTGATGTTGCAGACATATGTGCAGAAGGGGAGATGACTGTCTATAGTGAATGTTGACAATGTGGACTCCGGGATTTCTTGGCAGATTTCCAGTAGTGATCTCATTTGCTTGTTCAGGCTAAGGAGACATTGCTCCAAAATGGGCACCTGCTCCTACTTTGTCTCATACAGCAGTATGTCACCCATGTTATAGACACTACTGATTGTAGATGTCCACCACACAGGTTTACATATCCTTACAGCAGATGATGCAGTCTTGTCAGATATACCTGACTCAATGCATCTATAGAAATGCATGTATAGCGCTTTTGTGTATTTTTGGAAAATGGCGTTGGCTGCTTGTTTTATACTCCTGACGTCATGGAAAAGGAGACAGCAACCGACGCAAGACCCAAGACTTTGTAATTCAGGCCAACTGAGGGCAACCTGCCAGCAGATTACCCAAATGTAATGACTGCAACAGTGAATACACTTGAACATCTACATTTATGGTAAGTGTACACAACTGTACTTTTCTGTCTTTTGTTGTCTCCACTGTGTTTTTTTCTCAGGGTAGCTCAGGCTAGTTTCAGGGAGGGGGTTGTTGAGCCAGCCCACATCCTAGTTGTTAGTCATTGCCTGAGGTGTATTTCATTGTAATTCCAATACAGATTGCTTTTTGGTGAACTGTTGGAAAGCTGATAGACTAGCTGTACAGAGCTGGAATCTATTTCAAACTGCTAAGTGCACATTTTGCCACTTTAATTTGCGCTGTGCTGTATTCATACACTTGCTTATTATTTATAGTGGTGCTGTATTGTTTCGGTCTCTTGTTGTCTCCACTGTGTTTTTCCCACTCACCCTCCCTGTTCTTGTCTTGGTGTTAATCTTGGTGGCTTTGAAACTGCCCGCCCCTCTTGTAAGTTTGTATTTGGATACTCCTTCTGGGCCTATCTCATTTGCTCACTCAACTGAGTGCAGTGAGATTAAATTCTGATTTCAGGTACTCCTACTGTGTACAAAGAGAGCATTTGAGAAGGACAACCCCTGTAGCCTCTTAATCCTGCTGTGTTCCCTCCCTCAAAAAAAAAAAAGAAAAAAAAAATATATATATATATATTCAGCTGCACCTACTGTAACTGTCTTAGTTGCTGTTCTGTGGGCTATCTGTTCAGTTGTTCTTACTCTGCACTTATTACTGATTGTTAGTAGCCTTCTAATTTAATGCCTTCTGCATTTGTTTTTTAGTCATTTAATTTAATTGCATTTAATTAAACTGTATTTGCTGTAATATTGCTACACGTGTGCTAGCCTGCACTGCATTTGAATTGTATTTACTGCTGTTTTAACTGCTTTTCTGTAAAATAAATAAATAAATCGCTAGCTTGTTTCCTGCCTTTCCTGTAACTTATCTAGTCGAGATGCAGTCTTGCTGTATCCAGGACTGTTTGTAAGCTCCTGAGCCCCCCAAGCCTTTCTGTGGTTGGAGGGAAGCCTTCTAGCTTATCAGTGGGAGTGGTAAGCATCAGGTAGCCTATCTACCATGGGAAGAGTGGGTTTTGGCCCATAAATTGTAGTTTATTGGCCGTTTAGGCAGTTTTCCATCTCTTTCAACTTGCTGGCTTAAAAGCCTGCATTTGCGCTTGTTTCCCACCTTTTCTGTAACTAGTCTAGTCCAGGTACAGATTTGCTGTATCCAGGACTCTTTGTAAGCTTCTGAGCCCCCTCAAGCCTTTCTGTGTTGGAGGGAAGCCTTCTAGCTTATCAGTGGGAGTGGTAAGCATTAGGTAGCCTACCTACCACAAGAAGAGTGGTTCCTGGCCCAGACATTGTAGCTACTGGCTGTTTGGGCAGTTTTTTCCCATCTCTTTCAACTTTCTGGTTTAAAAGCCGCACTTGCACTTGTTTCCCACCTTTCCTGTTACTAGCCTAGTCCATATACAGAGTTGCTGTATCCAGGACTGTTGGTAAGCTTCTGAGCCCCGCAAGCCTTTCTGTGTTGGAGGGAAGCCTTCTAGCTTATCAGTGGGAGTGGTAAGCACTAGGTAGCCTATCTACCACAAGAGGAGTGGTCTTGGCCCAGAAATTGTAGTTTATTGGCTGTTTAGGCAGTTTTCCATCTCTTTCAACTTGCTGGCTTAAAAGCCTGCATTTGCGCTTGTTTCCCACCTTTTCTGTAACTAGTCTAGTCCAGGTACAGATTTGCTGTATCCAGGACTCTTTGTAAGCTTCTGAACCCCCAAGCCTTTGTGTTGGAGTGCAGCCTTCTAGCTTATCAGTGGGAGTGGTAAGTACTAGGTAGCCTGTCTACCACAAGAGGAGTGGTTCTTGGCCCAGGAATTGTAGTTTATTGACCATTCAGGAGGTTGTCCATCTCTTTCAACTTTCTGGTTTAAAAGACCACATCTGTGCTTGTTTCCCATCTTTCCTGTAACTATCCTACTGGAAAGCACTAGAAAGCCTAAAACTGATACAAGCCTTCTAGCTTAAAAGAGAGACTTTGGAGTGATTGAGTATCAGTTTTCTGTATTTTCTTGCTGTACTTAACTGTTTTCTGCCTAAACACTGATTTTCCAGCACCTATTGTGATTTAAAAGCTTGTTTTTTCACATATTGTACTTATTTGACTGCCTGCACTTTTAATAAAGTTGTTTTTTGTTTAAAGAAATTGTTTGACTGTTGTAGGCTACACACTAAAGTGCGATAGTCTTTTCTGATCGCTTGTAGTCGTTTAAAGCTGTTTTAAGTGTACTTTTTCCTGTTTTTGCCTTATCTTTTAAATAAATAAATAAATAAACAAATAAATAAATAAATGAATTTCTTGTTTCCCGCCTTTCTAAGCTAGTATAGTCCAGTTTTCAGGCTAGTGCTGAATTCAGGGCTGTGTTATAAGTTTCTGAGTTGCCCATACCTTACTTGGATAGAGGGAAGTTTCTCTGTTCACCTATGAGAGAGGGGAACTTTGAGCAGCCATCTGTCCTTGGAGGAGTGGTTCCAGCCCAGAAGTTAGTAGTTTAAAAAACACGTTGCATGGTTTTGTGCGCCAGGCAGCATCGGTTAGGTAGGGTTAAATTATTCCCGGCTCCACTAAGTCTCCTCTTCAGTTTTTCACTTGAAACTAGTCTAACTCTCAACCTAAGCACTCAAAAAGCATCCTACAGTCCAGCACTTGCTCAGACCTAATAGCAAGCACTAATATACCCCGACACTTGACTGCCCAGCAGGGCAAGGCTCTTTATCCACCCCTCACCAACCAAGCGACTAAGCAGCTCACCCTACTATTCAGGCATGACCAAAGGGCAACTTCAGGTGTACTCTCCAGTCTAGCTGGTGAATCTGGGTATCTTGAGGCAATATTACAACTGCCTCATGTACACAGATAGCCCTCTCCTCCTACCACAAAACACTAACATATGTGAGAGATGTAATTATACAGCCAAACTGGAGGCTAAGGTATCTCCACCCAAGAATGGAGCAGACAGTCATGAGGAGAAGGTTAACACTTGCACAACACCTCCAGCCTCACATAGACCTACTAAACCAGCACTGGCAAAAAATACACATAAATACACTAAATCATACTCGGAGGCTCTAAATAAAAACTGCAAAAGCATTATGTTACCTATATATATGTGTCTATATTAAACTCAACATATCTAGATTTATTTTATATATGCCACATACAGATAGATAAGGGTAATCATGTCTGATGGGGATAGGGAGAGACAGTTAAGGTATACATAGCTGTCTCTATGCACAGAGATATATGGGCATCACAGTTCTATAGTCAGAAGTGGGTTCAGACATGGAATGAAATTATCTAAGTGTAGGAGCATGCCCAGTCTGACTATCATGAGTTACAATGGGACTCCAGGCAGATGTACCTGTACTCCAGTCCAGGATTTTTTTGTGCTACAGCCAATTGGTTGCTGAACCTGATGAAACTGTCCAGCACCTCCCTGATATAATGCCTGAGGGAATTCCTGAATGTATGCTGTCCAGAATATCTGACCCATATCTAGGGTGTGTACAGAGTGTATTGGACTGAACAGAGTTTTGCATAATATGTCTGGTACATTTTACATTGCACTGTGATTTCTTGGTACGTCAGTGGCAGATCATTATAGATTGATATGAGGAACTGCTGATAGACATTGTGGTTACCGACTCCATACACTGCAGGGAACCCATGCTACTACATGCACTGTTGTATTCTGCACTTCCTACATTTGTCTGGCGATCATTATAGATTGATATGAGGACCTGCTGATAGACATTGTGGTTACCGACTCCATACACTGCAGGGAACCCATGCTACTACATGCACTGTTGTATTCTGCACTTCCTACATTTGTCTGGCCGGTAGTTCCTGCTTTCCCTTATATGTGGGCCTTTGTCCTGCCCTGCTCCAGTTCCTCACTTTTTTCACAGTTGCTGCTCTATGTAGTTGTAGGTATGCTGTGACTGGGGTAAGAGATGTAACACCACACACAGGGTTATGGACTTCACACCTCTGAATGTACCTGTTTTCCAGGTTGTCCAACATTGTGATCCATATGTCTGTTCTGGTCCTCAGACAGTTTGTGTTGTACTGTTATTATAAGGCTTCATGTTCCCCATACCTCTCAAATCCTTACAGCCATTAATTTGGACAGGCCATATATAACAGTGGGACATAGGCCCAAACATTGGGACATTTTAATATTGCTCTTACATACATAGACAGTTGGTAGAATGGTTTTGTATTAGTATGCATTTTCCATGAGTATGAAGTCTGCATCTCAACTGTCTGTCATTAGTTTCTCACAGCACCCTTTATTGATTTACCAATAGTTTGCCAGAAAACTGAAATGTTATGACAAACAGAGCAGATATATGAGCCATAAATGTGTACATTCTGCTAAACTCTGTATATTTGTGAGGTATGGATGGTACCCACTGACTTGTTGTAAGTACTGACACAGTTACGTGACAGCCTTTATATCCTGGTGCTACACTGACTTGTTACAACATGCTGTTCTACAATCCACAAAATTAAGCAGCTTTTTAGGCCAAACAATAAAGCCCTGAGCAGGGCAAGCTTAGAAAATTGTGAAAAAACCCACGGACGGCTCAACACACTTCAGTTCACTTTATTCCACAGAAACACAGCACATTAACGCTCCACCATACGTTTTCGTTTTAAAAATCACTTCCTCAGATGTGGGATGTTCAAACTACTAGTGCTTTTATACCATTCACTTAATTACATTGATTAGGTTAATGTATTAATTGAAAGGTTAATTTAGTTTAAAACCAAAAACTTTTCTTATTGCATCTCTCTGTATTGCCACAATTAAAACCCATTTAATGTTACAATGTTTGATGAATAAATATGTATGAATAAAAATATGTTTTAAATAAAAATCCTTAAAACACTTGACTACAAAGAATAAATTATAAAGTTAAAATACTATTAGAAACACATTTCGTAGGACTCAATGATTAAAATTACCAACTTGTTTCTAATAGTATTTTAACTTTTTAACAACAAAAAAAGGTGGAAGCATAGCAATTTTGAATCAGTCTGATCTAAATGTATCTCTAGTAGACTTAGAAATACCATTAGATAACCACGTAGAAATCCTTGTCTCTAAACTTCAGCTTAATACTAGCAAAGCTATCTATATAATTTGCTCCTACCTACCTCCAGGCAATAACATCAACACCCTTGAAAATATCCTATGGTGCCTCTCTTCTTCCCTCCCTCAAGAAACCACAGTACTTGGAGACTTCAATATAGGCTGTAATTGCTGTTCTTCCAACAATCCTTCAATCCATATAAACCTGTATGGCTTTTCTCAATTTATCACCACCCCAACCAGAATCCAATAGCCCATTAACAAAGAGAGTATCTTAGATTGGATCCTAGTAAGAAACCATCCCCTCACTTATATAGCAGACACCTTTCCTGAAGATATCAGCGAGCATTTACTCACTTATATAATTAGACATAAAACCTTCTTCCCTAAACAACCTATCATTAAAACTATAAGAAACAGAAAACACTTTAATGCTATAAATTTCCAAAAAGAGCTTGAAGCCTGTGATTGGACTCCCTTAAAACAACTCTCCCTTGAAGAAGCAGTATCCTATTTTAACGCCAAATTCTTCCAAATACTGGAATACCATGCCCCTAGTCGATCGATTAGAATCAGAAGCAAACCAGCACCTTGGCTCTCTAAAGAGACAAGACAAAAAATCCTAGTAAAAATTAAGATTTGGTCTAAATGGAGATGTACTAAAAGCCCAACCGATCACCAGAACTACAAACAGCATAGAAACACCACAAAGAAATCTATACTCCTTGATAAAACTACAACTTTAAACTCCAAGACAGGCATCAACAAACCCCACAAATATTTTGGACAGCTATTAACATGCTTTGACACCGAGGACACTCCAATACTCCAACCCTTTCAGCACTTTCCCTAAGCACACCTAAGGAGATTCCTGACACCTTCACTACCTCCTTTACAGAAACTGCACAATCTCTCGCAAATTCCATACCTCTTGTCACCGCAACCCTCCCATTCTCCATGACTAGCAAACCCCCTACCTTTCAAATAAATCCAGTCTCTACATCTTTCATCTTCACCATACTTACTAAACTTAAACCATGTACCCCATCCGCTGATCTCTTACCAGCTGAATACCTGCAAATTGCAGCTAAAGTTCTTTCCTGTCCTATTTCCATACTAATCAATAGAACTATTACTGAAGGTTCTATCCCATCTCTCCGGAAAATCTCACATATAATTCCTCTTCATAAGGGTGGTAACTCAACCGAAATATCTAACTATCACTCCATAGCCCTGCTCTCCCCTCTAGCCAAAATAATGGACAAATGTATCCACCACCAGCTCCTTGATCACCTTCTCTAATATAACCTTCTAGCAGACTGTCAACATGGTTTTAGGCCTTTCCACAGCACTACTACTGCTCTACTATCCATCACTGACCGCATCAACAAGCACCGCAACAA
The DNA here is from genome assembly GCF_019279795.1 of Protopterus annectens. Lineage (NCBI taxonomy): Eukaryota > Metazoa > Chordata > Ceratodontiformes > Protopteridae > Protopterus > Protopterus annectens. The sequence goes on from NC_056740.1 coordinate 449,102,908, forward strand.
CAACAGGCTGTCTACTGCTCTGTTCATAGACCAATCAAAAGCCTTTGATATGGTGAACCACCAATTACTACTAGATATACTAGAACAACTCTCACTCAACACACAGGCACTACAGTGGTTCAAGTCCTACTTAGAAAACAGACAGCAGGCTGTCCGCTGGGACAATAACCTTCCCGTCCTTCTTCCTATTACTCTTGGGGTCCCATCTGCTCTTCTTCCTATTACTCTTGGGGTCCCATCCGCTCTTCTTCCTATTACTCTTGGGGTCCCATCCACTCTTCTTCCTATTACTCTTGGGGTCCCATCCGCTCTTCTTCCTGTTACTCTTGGGGTCCCATCCACTCTTCTTCCTATTACTCTTGGGGTCCCATCCGCTCTTCTTCCTATTACTCTTGGGGTCCCATCCGCTCTTCTTCCTATTACTCTTGGGGTCCCATCCGCTCTTCTTCCTATTACTCTTGGGGTCCCATCCGCTCTTCTTCCTATTACTCTTGGGGTCCCATCCACTCTTCTTCCTATTACTCTTGGGGTCCCATCCACTCTTCTTCCTATTACTCTTGGGGTCCCATCTGCTCTTCTTCCTATTACTCTTGGGGTCCCATCTGCTCTTCTTCCTATTACTCTTGGGGTCCCATCCGCTCTTCTTCCTATTACTCTTGGGGTCCCATCCGCTCTTCTTCCTATTACTCTTGGGGTCCCATCCGCTCTTCTTCCTATTACTCTTGGGGTCCCATCCGCTCTTCTTCCTATTACTCTTGGGGTCCCATCCGCTCTTCTTCCTATTACTCTTGGGGTCCCATCCGCTCTTCTTCCTATTACTCTTGGGGTCCCATCCGCTCTTCTTCCTATTACTCTCGGGGTCCCATCCGCTCTTCTTCCTATTACTCTCGGGGTCCCATCCGCTCTTCTTCCTATTACTCTCGGGGTCCCATCCGCTCTTCTTCCTATTACTCTTGGGTCCCATCCGCTCTTCTTCCTATTACTCTTGGGGTCCCATCCGCTCTTCTTCCTATTACTCTTGGGGTCCCATCCACTCTTCTTCCTGTTACTCTTGGGGTCCCATTTGCTCTTCTTCCTATTACTCTTGGGGTCCCATCCGCTCTTCTTCCTATTACTCTTGGGGTCCCACAAGGCTCCATCCTGGGACCTCTCCTCTTCTCTATCTTTATAAACGACCTACAACTAAATATTCCACCATCTACCTGCATACAATATGCAGACGATTCCACACTAGTGTGTTCTGCCACCTCATCTGCCGAGCTCAAAGCCATCACCCACACAATATTTAACTCAGTCGAAAAATGTTTTTTGCAATGTTGCCTCCTACTAAACGCCAAAAAATTAAATTACTGGTTTTTACTCCTACACAAAAGTCTCCCCCCATAGATCTAACTGTCAGATCCAGCAATGGTACTATAATTACACCTGACCAACCACCAAGCTCTTAGGCGTAACAATAGATCACAATCCCAACTTTGACACACATATTAACACTATGATTAAAGCTGTTAACAGAAAACTGGGCTCACTCTATAAGATAAAGTCCATCCTCACCCCTGAAGCCAGAACCACCATTGTCCATACCCACCTGATCTCTACCCTGTTCTATGCTTCTTCTATCTATACAAATCTTTTCAAAACCAACCTAAACAAACTAGCAACCTTCTACAACAACATTGCTAGATTTGCTACATGTTCACCATATAAAACCCATCACTGTTTAAACCTCAAACAACTAGGCTGGCTTGAACTCCAAAACCAGCTACTATTTCAGCAACTTACAATTACCCATAAAATTCTCTTTCACACCGATAGGACTCCTATTCTTAGTAGCATAGTCTCTCCTTATAGATATCTTACTACCCTATGCTCAGCAAATAAATTACAAGTAACCACCCAGAAATCTCTTAATAAAGCCAGGGACTCCCCTCTTTTCTAATTCCGTGGGTAAGAGTTGGAACAAACTCCCTGCAACCTACAATTACTCTCATCCTTACCACTTTTCAAACACCAACTAAAACTACACCTTAAAGCACATTGGTTATGCCCATGTACTAACCCAGATTAACACTAACCATCTAGTATACTGCCTTTTCCCCCTCTATTACCCACTAGGGTGCACATACACCCCCTCTTAGCTAATATTGTGGTTTCTTATTTCCTTCTTACTTCATGAAACTTGCTCTGTACTTGTCTAAACCCCTCTCCTGCTCCGGATACATTCATTGTCAGTGTCAGTATTAATGACACCTATGACATATCGCGTAAAGTTCTACAGGCATAACAACTAGATGGATACCTTCACCCCCTCCTCACTATTTTGTCTAACTGCTGTCACACGTTATACCTCTTGTATATACTACTCACACTACGGCTTAGCCAACACCCTCACTTATGCTTCTCTGTTGTTGTTTGTTCCTTCTAGGGTAACCCAAACCTACTTTGAATTTAATCATTTTTTTAGCATTTTGTATCTTTGCTCCTCGAAGCTAGTTTTGACTAAATTAGTGTATACCTTTGCTGTAATTGCATTTTTTAACATGTATTATTTTTTATGTAATAGTTTACTGTTTTGATTTACTTTGATCTGTATTCCTGTTACATTAGTTTAATTTTGGAGCTTATCTCCCCGGACCTCTACTGAAAATGGACATGTATCCAGTTAGACTAGACCAGTCAACAAATGTAAAATAAATAAATAATTAAAATATTATGGGTCGGCCAGTATTGGACAGAGCATTCCTGTTATCCCACACAGCTGTCAGTTGTCTGCAGCTAACCTGGTAGCCCACTCTATTCCCTTGCATACATGCAGCAGGTCCATACATATGCTACCATAGTCTACTACCACATTCATTTGTTGTAAAGATGATTGACGTACCTTGTGCCTACAGCAGTTGAGATAACAGTGTTTCAGGGCTTCTCTATCTGATGCATGCATTGCACAACCAATACATGGTAAGGTACAGGTTGTGTGGTATGACTGGCATCCTTTTTACTATGTATGTGAGTTGGAGTGAGGTGTCAGTCCCTAGAACCCTAGTTGTCAGTGCATGTGCTATACGTTGCCTCTTTGCCAAGGCCAGGTCATACTGGGCATGCCAACATCTGCCTACAGGGATAGGCTCAGGGGATTCCTCCTCCGAGGCCCCCTGTGGTTGTGGGACCTTGGCGCTGGTGGGGGGCTGTGTGTCCCTTCCCTGTGATGTTCCTGCACAGCTCTTTTTGCAGGATCATATTGTGTAGCATGGCACATAGTGTGAACATGTGCACACATGTGGCTGGACACTACTGCAGGGCTCCACCAGATATAGTGAGGCAGCAGAACTGTGACTCCAGCAGCCCAAACACATGCTCTATGATGTTCCCAGTTTGTGCGTGTGCCTCCTTATGGCATTCTTCAGTAGCTGTGTGTGCATTTCTGATGGGTGTCATCATCCACGTTTCCAGTACATTGCCAGCATCCCCCAGTAAATGGCTGTATGGGATGTCCCCCGGCAAACTTCTTGTCCAGCTGTGAGGCATGTCAGATGTGGGAGTCATGATAGCTGCCAGCACACACATTCATGATAATGTCCTGGGCATTGCACATGACCTGGCAGTTGATGGAGTTTTACCCCTTGCGGTTGACATAGACCCTATCCTCTTCACCAGGTGGTGCTTTGATGTCCACATGAGTGCAGTCTATGGCACGTAGTAGCTCAGGGTAGTGTGCTACATGGCAAATAAATGTGCTTACTGGCATGTGCTTGCATGGCATCCAGGAATAGGTGGAGTACCCTGGATGCAGATGCCTGTGAGATCCCCATTATGTCCCCAGTTGGTCTTTGAAAAGTACCTGTAGCTAATATTCTAAGGGCTACACATAATCTTTGTTTCCACTGGGATGGGTTCCCCTCTGTTCAGTTTCTGTCTGAGTTGAGGGCGGTAGAGCTCAGTGAGTTCTTGTAGTATGTCCCTGGCCACCCTGTAGTGCTCTACAATCTCTAGCTCATGTAGCCCCTGGAAGGTCACCCTGGGCCTGAACACTCTTCTCCTTCTCAGTCTGGGCCTGTGGTCAGCATCATCATCTTTACTGACCTCAGCCTCAAGCACATACAGATGTAACAGAGCAGCAGTAGACGCTAGCATTATGTCAGTTAAAATTTCCAAGTCTGTACTCCAATGGTGCAGAGTGTGCAGGAAAATCAGATTGTAGGGTGTATGCATACTTTATAGTGGTGTGCTGCATTTGCAGCCTGTGTGATTGGCTCATTATGCTGCATTCCACCTGATAAGTATATCATTGGATGTTTGAATGGGCCAGTGTCTGTTGAACAGGGCTTATTAGTCATTTGTACCTGATTGGCTTTCCCAGGCTATTTCTTTTTTTTAATTTCTTCTTAATCCTTTCACTGCTAAGCTCTGTGGTGCAGCACGCAAATCCGCGGTGCTAGTGCAAACAGTACTCAGCAGTTTTGACATTGCCCTAACCACAGTTTGTCAGCTTTTCTTAAAATAGCTAAAATGTGCTCAGCAGCATCTGCCCCCCTTGCTTAGCTGTGCTTAGCTGAGTGCAAACAGGCACTGCTGAGCTCCAATCTGCTTTAACATAGTGTGACACACCTCCTTTTGATGTCAGCTACTTGTTCTACCACTACCTACATGGGCCTAGCCCTACCACGGGTTATATCTACGGACACTGTAGCCATTTTTGCTATTCAGTAACCCCATCTCATTTACATACAGCTAACTGAGTATACTCTAAATACTTCACTACTCCAGGGCCTGCCTCCATAGCAACCACTGACACCTGCCATTGTAATACTCTGCATGCTGGGCACTATAATGCAATATGTATAACCACAGCAAAATTCACCAAATTTGATAACGACCAGAAGAATGACCAGTGAAAAACAGCTCTACTTTCCAAAATACACTTTTATTTTAGAATAAATTTCTCTAGCGCCTCGGCCGTAGCCTTTACAGAGTAAAACCCTCACCACTAAAAAACCCTCCTTATATATTCAATTCAAACACATTCAATTAATCAATTACACACTAATTACTAAAACACATTCCATTAAACTTTTTAAAGTTAAAAAAACACTATATAAAACTCTGCCAATTGCATTCTTTGTTCAACCCATTAGGTAACAAAGTATTGTATTTCATTATTAAAATAGACTCCTTACGTCTTAATACATATTTTAATAACTCCGCATTTTCATATTGCAATGTTATTTGTTCCAATACTGTAACTTTCATAGTATTTATTTCAGCTTTGTGTTCTTTATTGAAATGTTCTGCTAGACCATAAACTAATCTCACTGGATATTCACATCCCGACCCCACCCCCTGCCCAGAAAACCACAGTGAAAAACTTCTCTAAAGCAAATTTCACACTCCTCAAAACCCAGTTCTATGCAATAACTCCCTGGTACTCTCACCATACCCAATTCTGTATAATAACTCACTAATACTCCCACCATACCCAATTCTGCATAATAACTCACTGCTACTCTTACCATACCTAATTCTACATATTAAGTCACTGGTACTCCCACGATACCCAGTTCTGTATAATAACTGACTGGTACTCCCAACATCTAAAGTTCTGTATAATAACTCCCTGGTACTCTCACCATACCCAATTCTGTATAATAACTCCCTGGTACTCTCACCATACCCAATTCTGTATAATAACTCCCTGGTACTCTCACCATACCCAATTCTGTATAATAACTCCCTGGTACTCCCACGATACCCAGTTCTGTATAATAACTGACTGGTACTCTCACCATACCCAATTCTGTATAATAACTCCCTGGTACTCCCACCATACCCAATTCTGTATAATAACTCACTGGTACTCCCACCATACCCAGTTCTGTATAATAACTGACTGGTACTCTCACCATACCCAATTCTGTATAATAACTCCCTGGTACTCTCACCATACCCAATTCTGTATAATAACTCACTGGTACTCCCACCATACCCAATTCTGTATAATAACTCCCTGGTACTCCCACCATACCCAATTCTGTATAATAACTCACTGGTACTCCCACCATACCCAATTCTGTATAATAACTCCCTGGTACTCTCACCATACCCAATTCTGCATAATAACTCACTGCTACTCTTACCATACCTAATTCTACATATTAAGTCACTGGTACTCCCACGATACCCAGTTCTGTATAATAACTGACTGGTACTCCCAACATCTAAAGTTCTGTATAATAACTCACTGGTATTCCCCTATTCCCAATTCTGTATAATAACTCACTGGTTGTCCCACCATACTGAGTTATGCATAACTCACTGGTACTCCAACCATACCCAGTTGTATGTAATAATTCACTGGTACTCCCGCCATACTCAGTTCTGTATAATAACACACAGGCACTTTCACCATACCCAATTCTATATAAGAACTCACTGGTACTCCCACAATACCCAATTCTGTATAATAACTCATACCCAGTTCTGTACAATAACTAAATGCTACTCTTAACATACCCAATTCTATATAATAACTCATGGATAGTCCCAACACACCTAGTTCTATGTCCCACTAGTACTTCCACCACACCTAATTCTGTATAATAACTCACTGGAACTCCCATCATTCCCAGTTCTCTATAATAACTCACTGGTACTCCCCCCATACTGTATTCTGTGTATTAACTCAATGGTACTTCCACCACACCCAGTTATATATATTAACTTACTGGTACTCCTTCCATACCCAATTCTATATAATAAATCACTGATACTCCTACCATACCAAATTCTATGTAATAACTGAATGGTACTCCCACTGTACCCCGTTCTATGTAATAACTCACTGGTACTCCCCCATACTGTATTCTGTGTATTAACTCAATGGTACTTCCACCACACCCAGTTATATATATTAACTTACTGGTACTCCTTCCATACCCAATTCTATATAATAAATCACTGATACTCCTACCATACCAAATTCTATGTAATAACTGAATGGTACTCCCACTGTACCCCGTTCTATGTAATAACTCACTGGTACTCCCTCCATACCTAATTGTATATAATAACTCACTGGTGGTCTCACCCTACTGAATTCTGTATAATACACACTGGTTCTCCCAAGATAACCAGTTGTGCATAATGACTCACTGGTCTTTTCGCCATACCCAATTCTATATCATAACTCATGGGTGCCCTCGCCATACCCAATTCTATATAATAGCTCACTAGTACTTCCGCCATACCTAACTGTATGTAATAACTCACCGCTGCTCTCTCCATACCCCATTCTGTTTAATACCTCACTGGTACTCCCTCCATATCGAATTCTGTGTAATAACTTACTGGTACTTTTACCATATCGAGTTCTGTAGAATAACATACTGTTACTCCCACTCTACCCAGTTCTGTATAATAACTCAGTGATACTCCCTCCATACCCACTTCTGCATAAAAAGTCACTGGTACTCCTGCCATACCCAGTTTTGTAAAATAACTCACTGGTACTCCCACCATGCCTAGTTCTGTATAATAACTCTCTGGTACTCCTCCCTTATCCAATTCAGAATAATACCATAGCCATTTCTATATAATAACTCAATGGTACAGCCATCATAGCCAATTTTATGTAATAACTCATGGGTAATCCCACCATTTCCAATTCTGGATAATAACTCACTGATGCTAGCACCATATGCAATTCTATATAATAACTTACTGGTGCTCTCACCATACCCAGTTCTATGTAACAACTCACTGGTAATCCCACCATACCTAATTTTGTATAATAACTCACTTGTACTCCAACCATACCAAATTCTATGTAATAACTTACTGGTACTCTCACCATACACAATTCTATGCAATAACTCCCTGGTACTCCTGCCATATCCAATTCTATATAATTACTCACTGTTACTCCCACCATACCCAAATCTGTATAATAACTCACTCATACTCCTACCATACCCAATTATATGTAATAAGTCAGTGGTACTCTGACTGTACCCAGTTCTATGTAATAACTCATTGGTATTCTCACTATGCTCAATTCTGTATAATAACTCTCTGGTACTCTCACCATACTGAGTTCTATGTAATAACTCATTGGTATTCTCACTATGCTCAATTCTGTATAATAACTCAGTGGTACTCTCACCATACTGAGTTCTATGTAATAACTCATTGGTATTCTCACTATGCTCAATTCTGTATAATAACTCTCTGGTACTCTCACCATACTGAGTTCTATGTAATAACTCATTGGTATTCTCACTATGCTCAATTCTGTATAATAACTTTCTGGTACTCTCACCATACTGAGTTCTATGTAATAACTCAGTGGTATTCTCACTATGCTCAGTTCTATATAATAACTCTCTGGTACTCTCACCATACTGAGTTCTATGTAATAACTCATTGGTATTCTCACTATGCTCAGTTCTGTATAATAACTCTCTGGTACTCTCACCATACTGAGTTCTATGTAATAACTCATTGGTATTCTCACTATGCTCAGTTCTGTATAATAACTCTCTGGTACTCTCACCATACTGAGTTCTATGTAATAACTCATTGGTATTCTCACTATGCTCAGTTCTGTATAATAACTCTCTGGTACTCTCACCATACTGAGTTCTATGTAATAACTCATTGGTATTCTCACTATGCTCAGTTCTGTATAATAACTCTCTGGTACTCTCACCATACTGAGTTCTATGTAATAACTCATTGGTATTCTCACTATGCTCAATTCTGTATAATAACTCTCTGGTACTCTCACCATACTGAGTTCTATGTAATAACTCATTGGTATTCTCACTATGCTCAATTCTGTATAATAACTCTCTGGTACTCTCACCATACTGAGTTCTATGTAATAACTCATTGGTATTCCCAAAATACCAGTTATGTATAATAGTTCTATATAATAACTCACTGGTACTCCCAAAATACCTAATTCTATATAATAACTCACTGGTGGTCTCACCATACTGAATTCTGTTTAATAACTCACTGGTACTCCCAACATACCCAATTCTGTATAATAACTCACTTTTACTCCCACCATCCACAGTTCTGTATAATATCTCACTGGTATTCTCCCCATACCGAATTCTGTGTACCAACTCACTGGTCCTCCCCACACCCAGTGGTACATAATAAGTCACCGGTACTTCTGCCATACCCAATTATTTATGAGAAATCACTGCTACTCCCACCATACCAAATTCTGTATAATAACTCACTGGTACTCCCACTGTACCCATTTCTATGTAATAACTCACTGGTAATCCCACCATACCCAATTTTGTATAATAACTCACTGGTACTCCCTCCATACCCAGTTCTATATAATAACTCACTGGTACTCCCACCATCCCCAATTCTGTAAAATAACTCACTGGTACTCTCACCATACCCAATTCTGTATAATAGCTCACTGGTACTCAACCATCCCCAGTTCTGTATAATATCTCACTGGTAATCTCCCCATACCAAATTCTGACTATTATCTCACTGGTACTCCCCCCTCACCCAGTGGTATATAATAAGTCACTGGTACTCCCCCCACACCCAGTGGTATATAATAAGTCACTGGTACTTCTGCCATACCCAATTGTTTATAACAAATCACTACTACTCCCACCATACCCATTTCTATATAATAACTCGCTGGTACTCCCACTGTACCCATTTCTATGTAATAACTCACTTGTACTCCCTCCATACCCAGTTCTATATAATAACTCACTGGTACTCCCAACATACCCAATTCTATATAATAACTCATCGGTGCTTTTGCCATGGTTACACTTGCAAAGATCGAACAGCTGAAATATTGAAGACCATATAGTCGAGACCATATGATCGATATTTCAGGAGATCGATCTTCTAAAATTGTAAAAAAAAAAAAAAATACACAAAGACATTACTGGAGGGGGGGCAAGACCCCCTGCACCCCCCACACCTCCCCTACTTAAATATACCAATTCCAAGATCGTGTGACAGCAGGGAATAGGAAAACTTTCCATTCTGTGCTGTATTGTTAGTGTAGCATGATCTATGAGTTGGTATATTTAAATGAAGGTGTGCAGGGGGGCTTGCTCCCCTGCAGTTCTTCTTGTATTTGTTTTTTTTTTTTTTTACAATTTTAGAAGATTGATCTTCTGAAATATCAATCATATGGTCTCAACCATATGGTCTTCGATATTTCAGCTGTTTGATCTTTCCAAGTGAAACCTTTTGCCATACCCAATTCTATATAGTACGTCACTGGTGCTCTCTCCCTACCCAGTTCTGTATAATAACTCACTGGTACTCCCACCATACCCAGTTCTGTATTCTAACTGACTGGTACTCTTACCATATCCAGTTTGGGTCTATATTATAACATCAAAGTTTTTAAACATCGAATGTTATAATATCGAACCCGTAATGTCGAACGCTTAAAACAGCGAAGGTGCAGGACACCGAATTCTTTCCCAGGGAAAGAATTCAGTGGGCCATTGCTGTGGCTTCGCTGTTTTCAGTGTTCGATATGTTGGAACGTTACATGTCGGGTTCAGGTAAGTGTGCGATTGTGTGTAGGTTAGGGTTAGGGGGCGGGTTAGGTGAGTTAGGGTTAGGGCGTGGGTCAGGTAAGTGTGCGATTGTGTGTAGGTTAGGGTTAGGGGGCAGGTTAGGTGAGTTAGGGTTAGGGCTCGGGTGAGGTGAGTGTGCGATAGTGACGGACCTTAGGGTTAGGGTTGGGTTAAGGTAAGTGGATAGCTAGTAGTGTAGGCAAAGTTTAGTTTAGGTGTAGGATTTTAGGTGTATGTGTATGGATTGCTGTTTTTTGTGTGTGTTTGTGTTGTGTGTATGTTTCCCGGAATAGTAAATTTTTTCCCTGGGAAAAAATTTGCTATTCTGACTGTTTGATGTTTTCGGATTTCGGTGTTTAGGGTTCAATGTTATAACATTCGATGTTTGCAAACTTCAATGTTATAATATAGACCCATCCAGTTCTATAAAAGAATGCACTGGTACTCCCACGATACCCAATTCTGTATAATAACTCAGTAGTACTGCCATCATACCCAGTTCTGTACAATAACGCACTGCTATGCTTAACATACCCAATTCTATTTAATAACTCACCGGTAGTCCCAACACACCCAGTTCTATGTAATATCCCTGGTATTTCCACTATACCCAATTCTATATAATAACTCACTGGTACTTCCACCATACCCAATTCCATCAAATAACTCACTGGTACTTCCACCATACCCAGTTCTGTATAATAACTCACTGGTACACCCAATGTACACAGTTCTATGCAATATCACACTGGTACTCCCACCATACCCAGTTCTGTATAATAAGTCACTGGAACTCCCACCATACCCAGTTCTGTATAATAACTCACTAGTACTCCCCCCATGCTGTATTCTCTGTATTAACTTCCACCACACCCAGTTATATATAAGTCACTGGTGCTCTTGCCATACCCAGGTCTGTATAATAACTCACTGGCAATCCCACCATACCCAGTTCTGTATAATAACTCACTGGTACTCCCACCATACCCAGTTCTGTATAATAACTCTATGGTACTCCAACCTTATAATAGCTCACTGGTACTCTCACCATACCCAATTCTATATAATAACTCACTAGTACTCCCACCACACCCATTATATATAATAACTTACTGGTACTCTCACCATACCCAATTATATATAATAGCTCACTGGTACTCCCACCATACCCAATTTTGTATAATAACTCACTAGTACTCGCACCCTACCAAGTTCTGTATAATAACTCACAGGTACTGCGACCATACCAAATTCTATGTAATAACTTACTGGTACTCCTGCCATATGCAATTCTGTGTAATAACTCACTGGTACTCCAACCATATCCAGTTCTGTATAATAACTCACTGGTACTCCCACCATACCCAGTTCATAGGTTCATAGGTTCATAGGTAAGTACTAGGCTATCTGCCTGAGGGCATTTATAAGCCTGGCCAGAATGTGTTGGCTTTCGCCAACCCCTTAGATTAGTTCCCTGTGCCTCTGTCCAGCAGAGCCATTAGGTCCCTGTGCCACTGTCCAGCAGAGCCACTGCAGTGATCCCCGGGGTAAATTTTCTCTTTCACATCCACCTGTCAAGGTGTCTCTTAAAGAGTGTTAGTGAGGGGCTCTGCCTGATGTATATTGGAATCCTGTTCCAAAGCATGGGGAGTCTCTGGGACAGGAATCTGTCCCTCCAGCATGTCCGATTTATCATTGTGGTGAGGTTTATATCTCTAGAGAGTGTGGCTCTCCGGGATTTGTTTTTTTAGGTGGCGCATGTCCATCAATTCTGGGTTGGACATGGCCTTGTATGTCAGGCAGAGATCACCTCTGAGTAAGCGGTATGCAACCGAGTACAGCTGGAGTTTCTTTAGTCGGGCTGCATAGGGCATCTGTTTGAGGCCAGTAATCCTCTTGGTGAGATACTTTTGTGGTCTTTCCAGCTGTTGCAGGTGTCTTGTAAGGTACATCCCAAATGGGGCATTGTATTCTATGATGGGTCTTACGAGTGATGAGTAGAGGGGCACAATAACCTCTTTTGTTCTAGATGCAAGCCCTTTTGTGATTAGGTGGGCCACATAGAAGGATTTTCTAACCACCCTGGCAATATGATTATCAAAGGAGAGATTACTATCTACTTGGGTCCCAAGATCCCTTATTACATTTTCTGTATTTAGGGGACTACCACCTATGTGGTAGTTCACGGATACTTTGTTTTTTCCAAAGGGGATGACTATGTACTTTTTGACATTTAGCTTGAGGCCATGATTTTGACACCAGGTATCCATCTCAGTGAGACCCATCTGGATGGTGTCTGTATCAGCTGGAGAATCAATTATGGCCCCTAGTTTGCAGTCGTCTGTGAATATGGTCAGCCATAGTCTTCCTATGCTTGCCTGTACCTCTGAGAAGTATATACTGAACAGGAGGGGTCCTAGGACTGAGCCCTAGGGAATGCCACTTGTAACCGGTTTAGAGTCAGATGTAGAGCCTGCAACTCTCACCATGTGGGTTCGATCCATGAGCCAGTTGGCAACCTATCTCATGACGTAGGGTTTTATGTTCAAGCTGGTGAGCTTGTCTATAATACTCGAATGGGGAATGGTGTTGAAAGCCTTTGCGAGGTCTAGGTAGGCTGTGTGGACCTCCTTTCCCTCATCTAATGCCTTGGTAACCATCTCAAAGAAGTCCACCAGGTTTAGGAGGCATGATCTGCCCTTAACAAAGCCAAACTGGGTAGGGTTCAAGGTTTGGAGGTTCCCAATGTCTCTGTTAATGAGTTCCATGATGATGAGTTCCATAGCCTTGCAGACCAGGCTAGTCAGGCTTATAGGGTGATAGTTCCTGGGGTCCGTTGTGGCTCCACCTTTGTGGAGCAGGATAACTGTTGCTGTGCACCACTCTGTAGGTACATAGCCTGTAGAGAGGCTGAGTTTAAACAGTGTGTTTAGGTGAGGGGTTAGTTCATTTTGGAGCTCTTGTAAGACACAGCCTGGGACACTGTCCGTTCCCATTGAAGCTGTGTTTTTGGCTTTGGATAGGACTGTTTTAACCTGTGTGTCAGTGATTGATGGGGCCCTACATTCTTCTGGTATGGTTATGGGCCCTTTAGGGGGTGAGAGGGGGGTGAAGTTTGCACTAAACCTGTCTGCCAGAATGTTGGCAATATCAGTCGATTTAGTGTATTTTGTGCCATTCTGCACTAACTCAGGGCAGATCTGAGAGTTTCCACTTAGGTTCTTGACATAGCTAAAGAACGCTTTGTGGTTATCTTTGGAGTCATTGACAATTTTTCTTTTGAAACTAGCCTTGGATGATTTAATGAGGGATTGTAGTTTCTTGCTGATACTAATCTAAAATGGAGAACATCGATATCTGTGCAGTAATAGAAACCTGGTTCAATGCTGCAGAGAGCACCCCTGCATTACCAGGCTATAATTCATACCACACCTTTTGGCCACTTAACCTGGGCTGAAATACTAAAGGAGGAGGCGTGTCAACACTTCCAGGCTAGTTGCTCAACATAATGTATCTGAAATTATCCAAGTGCAACTAACACTGGACAAGACTGCAATCCAGGTTGTAGCTTGCTACAGACTCCCCACCATGCTCCAGCATGCCCACTCCACGTTCATCGATATACTGGATAATATTAAGGTACAGCCCAATACCCTAATAATGGGAGATTTCAACTACCCCACCATCAAATGAGAAAACTACTCATGAACTAATTTATTAGCTCAATGATTTCTGGAATTAATAAATTCCAATGCCTTAGATCAGCTTGTCCATACTTCCACCAAGGGCAGCAATATCCTGGACCTGGTCATTACCAACATGTGTAACCGATGTTCCACGCCAGAGGCCAACTCCTCACTGGTCAGATCCGACCATAAGCTAATCACCCTAGACATCAATATTCCGCCTCCACCCCCCATTACGGAAACCACCGTAAAAAGTGGCAAACTTCACTACACCCATGCAGATGGATAATAGATGTACGACTGCTGAATCCTGTACAAATGCACTGTATAAACACATACACAAGTGCATGGATCATGGTATCCCCAACAGAACCAAGATGCTATCCTCCAAAAAAAGGAAACCAATCTGGTGTTCCCCTGCCATAAACTCTACAACAGAAGAAAGAAACTGTTGCAAAAAAGAGTAAAATCCCATGACTGGAAGAACTCCCTGGTCAGCCTCAGTAAAAAGCTGAGATCCCTCATAAAATCTTCCAAAGCTAGTTATGAAAACAAAATCACCACTGATTCTAAAGACAACCACAAATCATTCTATAACTATATCAAGAATCTCAATGGCAACACTCAGATCTGCTCTGAGTTACAGCACAATGGCACTAAATATACAGAACCAACTGATATTGCCAACATCCTGGCAGATAGGTTCAGTGCCCCTCACCCCCTAAAGGGCCCATCTCTATACTGGAAGAATGCAAAGTTCCTGTAATCACTGCTGCACAGGTAAAAACCACACTCTCCAAAACCAAGAACACAGCATCCATGAGACCAGACAACATCCCAGGCTGAGTTCTACATGAACTACAGAATGAACTGGCACCCCACCTAAGTACCATGTTTAATCATAGCCTCACTTCAGGCTTTGTGCCTACTGAATGGTGTACAGCGACGGTTATCCCACTCTACAAAGGAGGCGCCACCACGGACCCCAGGAAATACCACCCCATTAGCCTGACAAGCCTTGTCTGCAAGGCCATGGAATGTATCATCATGGAACTTAAAAACAAAGACATAGGTAACTTGCAAATTCTGGACCCCACTCAATTAGGGCTTGTAAAAGGTAGATCACGTCTCCTAAACCTGATTGTCTTCTTTGAAGCAGTTACCAAAGCCATAGACGAGGGTAAGGTGGTGCACACATGAACCAAAAACGGACCAGCACAATCAGGATAGTGAAAATAATAATATTTATTGCTGCATCATTGTACAAACAACCATATCAGCAGTGGTAAAAACCTCTGCTGAAGAATGCTAGCCTTTCTCAATGCCTAATGTCAAGTAAGAAAAAAGAAAACTTCCACCATGTTAGATCATTTTTATATAGTCCCACTCTTAAAGGGATATGACCCATGTATAAAATGAATACATTTGTTTACAATATACAAAACACATTATGAACCAATGCCAATATTAAACAAATATATATATATATCCTACAAAAATGCAACATTTTAAGAGTATATAAATATAAACAATTATCTGCACATGTTTATTAATGTGTACCAGATAGTATGAAACAGTGAAAATATGGATATCATGCCTCTCTAGATATAATACAAATACAAATACATGTATAACTGGCATATATTGTATTATAAAACTAAATAATGCCAGCCATAATGAATGATTCAATTTTTCATATTGCATGATTACCTACATATTTTGAAAAATTAGAAATAGGATGGAAATAATCAACTCAATATGATGGTTCTAATGTGTTTAAGCCTGGCCTAAAAAGACCCCCTAACCTAATAATCCATTTATTCTCCATGTCATTAAGTTTCTGATGCCATCCTGCTTTAAATTTACGATGTAAAATGATTCTATCTATAATGACAAATGTAAAGGTAGCTGAAGGGTGTTCGCACAGCCTATCTTGACCTCACCAAGGATTCCAACACCATCCCCCATTCTGGAATTATAGATAAACTCACTAGACTGGGCATAAATCCCTATGTCACAAGATGGGTGGCCAGCTGGCTCACTGACAGAACCCACACAGTGAAAGTAGCCGACTCCAAATCTGACTTCAAACCAGTGACAAGCAGAGTACCACTGGGTTCAGTTCTGGGTCCTCTCCTGTTTGCCATCAATTTCTCAGAAGTCCAGGCTAATACACCATGTCTTTAGCTAACAAAGTTCACAGATGACTGCAAACTGGGAGTCATAATAGAATCGCCTAATGATGTGGACATTCTACAAAGCGGCCTCACTGAGACTGATGCTTGCTGTCATAGTCATGGCCTCAGGCTTAATGCCACAAAAGTGTATTGTCATCCCTTTTGGGAAAAACACTGTACCCATGAACTACCACATAGGCGGTAGCCTACTTAACACCGAAAGTGTAATAAGAGACCTTGGGACACAGGTGGACAGTAGTCTCTCCTTTGACAATCACATCACCACAGTAGTCAGGAAATCCTTCTATGTGGCACACCTCATCACTAAAGGGTTCACCTCCAGAAAAAAAGTGGTTATTGTTCCTATCTGCTCTTCCCTCATCAAACCCATCATAGAGTACAATGCCCCATTTGGTATGTACCTCGCAAGACATCTGCAACAACTAGAAAGGCCACAGAAATACCTCACTAAGAGGATTACCAGCCTCAAACAGATGTCATATGCAGACCGCCTTAAAAATCTCCAGCTCTACTCCATCACTTATCACCTACTCAGAGGCGACCTCTGCCTAACATACAAAGCCATGTCAAGCCCAGTTCTGCTGGACATGCTACACTTAAAGAAACCCCAATCTCTCCATGCCACATGCTCCAGGGACCTGAACCTTGCCACCACAATAAACAGAACATGCTGGAGGGATAGATTCCTCTCCCAGAGACTTCCAGTACTCTGGAACAGACTACCCATTCGTGTCAAGCAAAGCTCCTCATTAGCCCTCTTTAAGAGGAATCTAGACAATTGGATAGGAAATAGAAAATTCACCCCGGGGATCACCTCTGTGGCTGTGCTCGACAGGGGTGCAGGAAAATAACTTCTTGGGTGGTGAAAGCCAGGGAACATTTTGGCTAGGCTTGTATAAGCCTTAGGGCCAATAGCCTAGTACCTACCTATGAACCTATTAACCTATGAACTCACTGGTACTCCCGCCATATCGGATTCTATGTAATAACTCACTGTTGCTCTCGCCATGCCTAATTCATTGTAATAACTCACTGGTACTCCCACGCTACCCAATTTTCCCACCTACCTTCAATAACGCCCAAATACTCCTTTTTCTGTTAAAAATGAGTCATTACAAAAACATCTGTCCTGTCACTATTTACAATCCCCCGAGGCTGCAACAACTCAACTTTGGATGACCTTCTGTCTACTCTATACATGAATATTAACCAAGAATCCATCATCTTAGGTGATGTAACTATTTTTATTTTATTTGTATTTTTTTAACATTTGTTTACCAGGAAGGTCTGACTTGGAGTATGCTAATTTTCAGCAGATGCCCGGTGAGAAATGCTCCAGATGCATGTCTTCGTAATTACTGGATTCTCGTCATGTGGGGGGCTGCACCCCACACACGCCCAGCATATACCAACTGTGAGATCATACTGCAGTTGGTAAATGGCAGATTTCCTTATCCCTAGCATACCAGTAAGTGAGTATTTCCTTCAGTTGTGTGCATGCTGGCCTACTATGCCAATTCAATGATTTTTTTTATGATGGTGTGAGTGTTCGATAAAACAGAGTTTCAATGGCTAATGTTTGATGACTAGCTATTCAATGGAAATATGATTTGATGGGTAAACATAGACCCAGTAAAATTATTTCCATTGGTACACCACAAAACTTTATGAGTGACCACTTCCCAATCTTTCTGAAAAGCTTGTCAATTCTCCACCTAAAGGATGATCACTATAATACAGTCCACAACTTAGCTCAGTTTAACGAGGATGCATTCATAGAAATATAGAAAGCTTGCCCCTGGCATCTACTAAAACCTTTTCCCCTGTATGAAGCTGTTGCATATTTTAACAACACCCCTTTCATTTTATTAAACAGTTAGACCCACCCCTGCCATGGCTCACAAAACCACTAAACAGCTTATTAGAGCCGGAGACAAAGCCTGGCAATCTTGGTTTAATAATAAAACAGAGATCAATCTCCAGAACTTCAGAGAGTTCAAAATACGCACCAAAAAATCAGTCAGATGAGATAAACACACTCACTATATCTCATTCCAAGATACATACACCAAGAAACCCAAACAATTGTGGTCCTCCATTAGCAATTTATTTAATCTGGGCCATGCAGCTCAACCAACCCCTACTACCAGCATCCATACTGAACCTATTTCTAATTAACTCAACTCACACTTCATTCATTCAGTCATCTTCCTCATAAACAACCATCCATCTATCCGTTCTCTGTCTCTACAGAACTATTCTCTAAAACTCCTGTCTTCCACATCAGTCCAGTTCCCATCTACACTATCAGAGAAACTACTCCCTAAGGTAAAACCCACTTGCTAATGATAATCTTCCTTCAGAATATATTAGCCCTGCTGCCAGTCCTTTAGCATACCCTGCCTTTATCTCTCTAAACAGATCAATGAAAACAATGTATCTATTATATGGAAAAAGTCACTAATTATTTCCTTATACAAGGGGAGACTCCACTGATTTCTGTAATTACCACCCTATATCCTTTTTTTCACATTATCAAAACAACTTGAAAAGTATATGGACTTCTGGTACAGTGGCTCATGGTATGATAGCATGGTGGTGAAGGTGGGCCCTGATTCAGCCAGCATTAAACAGTTTATTTGAGTTGCCATGGTTACAGCAGTCTGCATGAGATGTCTGGGTACACTAGTGAGCTTACCGGATGAAAAAACAAAAGTCTAGAGGGAAACTGAGATGTCCAGGAAAGCACAATGCCTTGTCAGGAGGTATGGCCTCGGTGATGGCTATGGCAATGGTGAGTGCCCATGCAGGATGAAATGTTTGACCCTAGGCAACCCTCACTCCAGTAGATATTCCAGGTGCTAAGGGATATGAATAAATCACTTCAGAACTATGTGGTACAGAATGATACTTCACTTTTGGAAATGGAAAACCACAGGTGCATTCACTTGAACATGTTGTAATCATTAATTGCTGAAATTCTGAAACTGCAGGACTGCACAGAAGCTGCAGAGGCCTGTTTGGACTACATGGAACACAAATTAATGGAGCTGGAGAATGGGCTGTGGTGCAAGAACCTAAGATTAACCAGAATACCCGAGAGTATCGAAGGAGGAACATGTGAACAATCTGAGCAACAACTGGCTGCTGGGACATCTCTTTCAAAATACACTATTAGGATAGAAAGAGCTCATAGAAGCATTAAATCCTCAGGACACGAGGCGTAAGGCACCCTCAGTGATCATAGTGTACCTTAAAATGTATGTCTTTAAAGTAAATATCCTGGCTAAGCTATAGAAGCCTAGTCAGCTGCTGAAAGTAGGAGAAATCTATTTGTAGATCAGGATATTTCCCACCAAACCTGAAGTAAAAGGGCATTATTTCTGCTGGTGATTAAAGGCTGTAAATAGAAAGGTCTGAAGGGTCACCTTCTGTATCCAGCGACATGTAGGATCTTATTTTGCACTGGAGCAAAATCCTTTGTTGACCCACAGCCAGCTCTTCAAGAGCAGTACATGTATCCAGTTGGTTGCCCACGAAAAGTGACAGCATTCTTAGTCTGAGCAGTCGATCAGCCAAGTCGGGCGCTTCTCAACTCACCGTAGTGGAAGTGAATATGGCTGCTCCATCCCTTCAGGACCCATTCCATCATTTTTATATGCCACGATCCATTCTCTCTTTTGTATTTGACAGGAAACACTATGGGAGAAAGCACAAATTATTCTGGAAAAAAACAAATGCAACTAAAGCCCGGATGTAAATTCATTTGTTTTGTAATTTACCCTGACAAATTATAGCAGCATATGGGATTGCCCTGTAAATGGGCTATTCATCAGTAGCAGACCAAAACAGTGGCTTCTTTAACCAGTGGACAGTCGTTAAACTAATAAACACTTGGCTGACTTGGGATCCAGTGGTTGACCAAACTGTGGACTTTTATTTTCCCGTCAATATTTGATGGCCTACTGAATATTTTGCCAGTGGCAAACAATGAGCTGCCAGGTAAGGATCAGTGGCTGTCTTCTTGGGGTAGTTATATATTTGTACATAAGTTTGGGGATTTATTGTTTTTGCCTCTGTTATTCTTATCTGGTGTTCTTTTGGAGCAATTGGAAGAGTTATGGAGACTATCATATATCACGCACGGGTATGTATGTTCATGGCTTATATTTCTATGTACAAACATTTTTTTGTGATCTTTCTGTTATCAGATGACCATATAACAATGGTGCGGGGAATAGTTACAGGGGCAATCTTTCAGGGTAGGACACTAAAGGGAAACCTGCTAAGCACATATGAATCTGAATGGACTTCATTACTCTATAAAAGGGACAGGATTCTCCTTTATTTACAGAATATTGTGGATGATTTGCTGGCCTTCCAGGAGGCACACCTGACAAACCAGACTACATGTGCATTAAGTAAAAAGGGATTTGGAGTAACAGTTGCATCTTTCGATACTAAAGGGAATATAAAGGGGTATCACTTTTACAGAGAGTATGTTTAAGCTATTTTGTGCAGGAGCACATGGTCAACAAGGAAGGAAAGACAGCAGCAGCCAAGGGTATGACCAAAGGGACATAAATGATGACTGTATGACCGAAGGGACATACATGATGACTGTATGACAGAAGGGACATACATGATGATTGTATGACAGAAGGGACATACATGATGATTGTATGACAGAAGGGACATACATGATGATTGTATGACAAAAGGGACATATATGATGATTGTATCTGTAAGGGTATGACCGAAGGGACATACATGATGATTGCATCTGTAAGAGTATGACTGAAGGGACATACATGATGATTGTATCTGTAAGGATATGACCGAAGGGACATACATGATGATTGTATCTGTAAGAGTATGACCGAGGGGACATACATGATGATTGTATCTGTTAGGGTATGACCGAAG
Organism: Protopterus annectens; assembly: GCF_019279795.1. NCBI lineage: Eukaryota > Metazoa > Chordata > Ceratodontiformes > Protopteridae > Protopterus > Protopterus annectens. The sequence continues at coordinate 449,124,298 of NC_056740.1, forward strand.
GGACTTACATGATGATCGTATCTGTAAGGGTATGACCGAAGGGACATACATGATGATTGTATCGGTTTACTTTCCACCAAATTCAATGTGTTATGGCTGTAGGAAATTGATAATTCAGTTGTACCTTGCTAAAGGTGCAGCACTCATTGCAAGCAATGGAATCAGGTTACTTCTAGCAAGATGTCAATGTTGTCCCTAGGCATAAAATACATGTAAAACTGAATGGAAAGATTCAGGATCTCTTTACTGACTTTGGTCTGACTGATACAGGTGTGAACAGTTGTTAAGGTGGTGATCCAGAATTCACTTTATTTCCCCTCCAGATGTAGAATTGACAGAATCTACATGTTTGGTGAACAGGTATATGGGGTACAGTCTTGTGTTATTGATCTCATGTTTATTTCCAGACACTCCCCTTTCACTCAAATTTACAATGTCCTTTCCCCATTATTTTTTTATGCACTGGTGTTTCCCAGTATTTACATTAAATGATAACATTTAGCATTTGGATTCAGGATTGTTACATCACAATAGTAATCTGAGGATGACAGACCTGTGGGACCGGCTTAAAAGTCTGTGCTGAGAGAGTACAATATTACTTACAAAGATATTAAAGCAGAAAGCATTAAGAGATATAAAGCAACATTAGATACTATTAAAACACTGCAGTCAAGGGTTCACATCCTGGAACAAGAGCAGGCTAGGGAAATTAATAAAATTAAGCAGGAGGTTCAGAAGTATTTAGACTTGAAACTTGCTTGCCAGCTTGCAGCCTGCCAAAGTACTTGGGCAACACCATCCTCTAGAAACATGAGGTATCTTGCTGACTATCTCAGGCAACAGGAGGTTGAACACATGGTTTTGCAGGTGTATAACATGGAGACAAACACTCCCACTTATGATACTTGTTGCATCATGGCAACATTATTACAGAACTTCATATAGTAACCAAGCTCAAGTAAGAACTGCAGATATTTCTAGGTACCCCTTCTTTCAGGGACAAGACCTCTAGAAACGTGAGCAGCAACAACAGCTTATGGTACCTATTATGTCAGATGAGCTGGAAGTGGTAATGGCAGGGCAGAAGAAAGGAAAGTCCCCTGATTTGAATGGGATCCCCACTGAGGTTTGGCAGATAGGACAAAACCAGATTAAGGTTGTCTGGTTGAATTTAATGAATACGATTTTGCGAGGACATCCCACCCATCCACCTGGAAACGGGTAATGACATTGTTGCGAGGACATCCCACCCATCCACCTGGAAAGGGGTAATGACATTGGTTATTGTTTAGAAGGGTAAGAAGTCCTGAACCCATCCTTCTATAGCCCCATCATAGCATTAAATCACAACTACTAATTATTTATGGGGAAGAAAATGTCTTCCTTCCTGTCAGACTTGATTCATTTGGATCAGAGTGCTTTTGTCTGTGGGCACAGGACATTTAACAATATTGTTTGCACTAACCTGATACTCATGAAAGCAGAAGACTTGGCAAACCCATTATTGTTAGTTTATATACAGAGAAAGCATTCAACAGAGTGGAATTGGAGTTTTTGTTTTTCATCCAGCAGAAAGTGAACTTTCAAGGGGAATTTGTTCTCATATTATAAACTATTTACCAAGAGGAGGAGGTTAGGGTAAAACTTACCTCTAATTTATAATAAATTTCAGATTTCTAGAGGAACTGGATGGGGTCATCCCCCACTGCCATTATTATTTGCCATCTGTTTGTAGGCCTCTAGCAGCTTTCACTTGTGCCTTGATGACTAAAGGATGGCAGTGGGGTACCCAACATCTGAAGATCTCCCTGTTCACAGATGGTATCCTATCACTGCTCATGAACCCTAAGAGGATTGTCCCTTGACGATTAGAGGATGGCAGTGGGGTATCCAACATCTGAAAATCTCCCTCTTCGCAGATGATGTCCTATTACTGCTCATGAGCCCTAAGAGGATTGTGCCTCAATGATTAGAGGATGGCAGTGGGTACCCAACATTCGAAGATCTCCCTGTTCGCATGTGATGTCCTATTAATGCTCACGAACCCTAAGAGGATTTGTTAGGCATCATTAATTGACTTACTTCAGCACTGCAGGGAAATGTCAGGGTATAAAAGTGACTTAGCTAAATAAATGCTATCTAATGGAACTGGAAACTTGTTAAGGGGCATACAAATATTTGAGTGGTTAGTTTGCTACTACATAGAAAAGAACTCACACAATACATTGGGAGTAACTCCAACGCAGCTCAATATTAGACCGTGATCAGAACTTTCATGCATTACAGCTATATCTTTTACTTCATCTATGCTATTTGACACTGTCCAATTGATCATCTCCCCATGTGTCAGTTACTGAAAAGGCTAAATGACAAGACAGCAACCTTCATTTGGGAAATGCAAAACCAAAAGTAGCCTGTGATAAATTCATTTTGATCTTCTGTGACAGAGGTTTGGATGTTCCAGAACTGCTGAGATAATGGCATGCAAGCTGTGTGTCAGAATTTCTCAGACTGCAAGCACCTTCTTATTGGTCTGTCTGGAAGGATGTTCAGAGTGAAAAATTCATTTTTGTTATTGTGATTCTTATGGTGCTGCTTACTGTGATGGAACTGAAGCCTTAAGACATTCAATCTTACTGGCTGGATTCTGCTGAAATCAAAGTCTGGTTATAGTTGCATTTACAGTCTGTTGCATACAGAAACTTGCAGAATATACACTGATGAGAGAATATACTTTACAGTATCAACTCAGAGCATTAACAAATAACTTTTATAATAAACCACACGGACTAATGTTGCCGCTTCAGGTATTGTTCTACTTTACTTCTCATATAGTACAGATGATGTGAGAGATATAACATTTACCTCAGGACAAATGTGTCCCTACCAATACCCCTAACATAACTGGATTTAATACAGACTTTATATATTTTTTTAGTTAAGCGCTCCCTCTTGGTTTTGGAAAGATGCTGCCTTGATGACACAAATGCTGACACATCTGTTCTTGTGCAAATGCTGATAAGTGCAGAAAAGCATATTTTTATGGAAACGCCTTGTGGATAAACTTTCTTAGAAAAATATATTTTTAAACTTTCTTAGAAAAGCATATTTTTCAAGAAAATGCCTTGTGGATAAACACATGTCCTGTTGTCCATTCTTTAAAGAAAGCAGATTAGATTTTTCAGATATATCCTGTTTTTTCACATTCTTGCCAAGTCTGTAAGAAGTCAGCTTTCTTGATGTGTGTGAAATACACTCATAAGCAAGTTCCTTATTTTTTTAAGCCACAGTCATTTAGTATGGATGCTGATCACATATTACTAAACACTGTTTCTGCATTTAAGCAAGCTTTATTTTATACCTTATTTATGTTGCATATTTGTAGCAAAGTTACTTTCAACCTTAAAACCTTGTTGAGCATAATCTTACACAGAGACCTTCAGCTAGGAATGTCCCCACTTTAAATTTTTTTGAATTAACACTGATTGCCCAAAGGGCAATGGATGTATTAAATTAATACCAAAAAATAAGATTTGCCCACGTAGTGCTCATACCAGGAGGTATAATCTTGAAAAACAAGTCTTGCAACCATTCATTCTTAGAAAATCCCAACAGTTTACTTAAAATACATAACACTCTGAGCATCAATCACTTTTTTTATATGTCAGGACTTCATTAGAACTATAATAATCGGGGCGAAGTCAGATCCTTTTATCAAATGATCCGAGTAACCAATCAAAGTAATATAAAACCAGTCTTTAAAAAAAAACAGTCTTTGAAATTCATTAAGCGTAAGGGATGTAACACCATAAGTAATCATAAATGACAATTAAAAAAGTATCCGTTATTAAAATCAATACATAATGAAGTTCATTAAATAAATAAAATTCTACCAATCCTGTGAGAAATAAAATTATCCAGTAAGCCATAGATTAATATTACAAAAAATCAAGGAACTCCTTGTGAAGTTAGTAAAAAGCTGGTTAGAAAGTTTCAGCCAATAAAACTTTCTGAACTAATCATTGAAACACAACAAGCACTCAATTATAGTTTAACACTTCTAATTTTTAAAGCTGGTGTAATGGAAATATTTTCATTAAGTCCAGGGGAACTTGCAACATTCAGTTTTAACGGCCACTTTAATTATTTATATTCTATTGTTTTCCCATTGAACACCCCCAAGTCATTCTTAAGAACCACCTATAAGATTCCAAATAGAAATTTCTCAAAACTAAAACGTCAAAGAGTGTTTCTTTAGTGAATTGTTACTGTTCTTATTTTTGATATCGTAATTGTGTGTGCAAATTCTTTTACGAAAAGGTTGCACTGTTTTGCCAATATAAAAATCAGAGCAACTCAAGCACTTAGCAATATAAATTACTCCTTTAGCTGAACAATTCCCTTTGGCTAAGGGCACTTTAATAATAACGTAACAGTCTAATTTAATAATTGTTTCTTCCATAATGAAACTGCATTGCTTACAAAAATCACATTTATGTACCATTTTCCTTGTTATTATGATTTCTTGAAAAAGATTTCTTATAAAAGTTTTTTATATTTAATCCTGTTTTAAAAATGAAATTTGGAGTTTCTTCTACTTTCTTATAAATTTAATCAGTTTTAAATATGCTCCAGTTGTTTTAATAATGTTTATGACAGAATGGTTGTGATCGTTGTATTGTATTAGTAGGACCTGCGAAAAAACTTTTTTAGTTGTGTTGTCTATAACCATAGGGTTATTGATATGAGATGAAAAATCAGAATATATAACAGGGAAATATTTAACCCCCCAGCCCTTTATTATTTCATCTCCTATTTTGTTTAATAATTGTCCAGGGTATCCCCTCTGTAAAAACATATTACAAATATTCCCATATTCTAGCATAAAAATATCAAAGTTTGAACCCATTATCACCAAATGTTGTAGTTTTTACTCATTTATGTACTTTCTCAGAGTATGTATTTTTAATAAGCCATTTTGGGATTTTGTAAGAACGAACAGTTGTAAGACACATTTTTTAGGATTATACCCCCTGGTGCAAACACTATGAAAGCAAATCTTTTTTGGAATTGGTTTCTTAGTTATCTTTTTTCTGCACGGACATATGGTCTTAGTTGGTTCTTATGTTAAATTAATCCATTTTCTTGCACTCGAGATGACAGAGGACCAAGCTGCTTTAATGGCATCAATTAGTAAGCAATGATCACCTTGACTCATGGTCTATAGTGCAGATAAAGTTTAAAATCCCTCCAAGATCGTTCCTCATGAATAGCTGCCTCCAGAAGTAAGTACAGAATATGAAAATTACAGTTAAAAGGGAGACCTATAGGCTGGACATATTGCAATTACACCAGAAAGCCAGACAGCACTTTCCTTTGCCTAAAGCTCTGATCTGTAGAGCATGTAGAGCATTGCATTTAAGTAAAGAGTCTGCAGTCTCTAAATGTAGAACAGGGTGTGTAAAGGTTCTAAAGACAACAACCACACCGCCAAGACTCCAGATGATAACAAGGCTGATGAGAAATGCTACCAAGATAAGGAGATTCAAGATGTTTGCCTGAAAGTGTATGCATAGCTATTTTAGGGTCTATATTAGAAGCATGAAAATGCATCTGAGCGAATACAGAAACAGCGACAAATATTCATTGAATCGCATTTAAGGAGGTCAATGAATATGTCATAGGGTAAGGAGATCGTTGGCCAACATCATGGAGTTGCCCTTTCCTTCCCTGTAGTGCGATCTCGGAGTTGGTATATTTAGTTAGGGGGTGTGGGGGCAGACCCTCCCACGTTGGGGTGAGTGGGGGGTGAAGTCCCCCACCTGTTTAAGGTGTTAAATTATTTTTTTTAGCGAACGGCCACGTAAGTTTTTTCCCTAGGGAAAGATTCGATTACGTGGCTGGTCGCTATTTTCAGGTTTCATGCATTATGTGTTGACTTTTATGTAGACGCACATATGCACTTTCGGTTTTATATAGACCTGTATTTTTATACCCCTGCTGAATACCTCTCAAATGTTCAGACTTTCACAGAATGCCCAGATTTTTACCCCATATTTTTGGTCTGTTCCTCATAAAATTTGTGTTTTTCTGGCAAATCACTGAGCTTTGAAATCACAAAATAATGACATGTATTTGACTTTCAGACCTTGAGAAAAAGCATGCTAACACAAATCCTGTTATTTTCACAACTTTTTAAGTTTATAAGAGCAATATTTAAAATCCATCTCTATTTTGGGCCTTTGCTCACCCATTATTTTAGCCTTTGGTTCACAATGGCTTTTTTTAAGCCTAGCCATGCATCCCAAATCTCAGAAAAGTTCTGGTGCCCTTGATAAGTGTAAGCAGGGGATTGGGAGAGGAAACATTTACAAGCAGGTCTGGAAGATGAACTCTTTGTCATAAGAGCTTGAGAGGTACGCCCTGCAGAAGCTCTTCCCAAGGGCAGACCCACAATGCTGGTGAGATCAGTCAGGACAAGTAGGGTGCTGGCTACACATTTTTTGGAAATGAGATGGATTGCATGTTTTTAGAATGGGGATGAAGAATCTCTTATGTATAGTATGCTGCAACAGCGCACTGTTATCTGAGGAAACATATTTCTTAGGACATGATAAAGAACTCGATCTCCCAAAACAAGTTTATGAACTATTCTCTTTACTGCTGCTCTGTGCCAAAAAGTCTATTACTAAAAAATGGAAAACAATTTACCTCCCCCAGCATAAAGGATATAAAATGCCTCATGACAGGCTTGATGAGTGCTGAAGAAAGTATAGTATCTAAGCAACACAGACAGAGGTTTAATGGTTCAGTGAATAAACTGACAAGCTTAGGGCCTACATTAGAAGGCAGTATAGTATCTAAGCAACACAGACAGAGGTTTAATGGTTCAGTGAATAAACTGACAAGCTTAGGGCCTACATTAGTAGGCAGTATAGTATCTAAGCGACACAGACAGAGGTTTAATGGTTCAGTCAAGAAACTGACAAGCTTAGGGCCTACATTAGTAGGCAGTATAGTATCTAAGCAACACAGACAGAGGTTTAAGGGTTCAGTGAATAAACTGACAAGCTTAGGGCCTACATTAGTAGGCAGTATAGTATCTAAGCAACACAGACAGAGGTTTAAGGGTTCAGTGAATAAACTGACAAGCTTAGGGCCTACATTAGTAGGCAGTATAGTATCTAAGTGATACAGACAGAGGTTTAATGGTTCAGTCAAGAAACTGACAAGCTTAGGGCCTACATTAGTAGGCAGTATAGCATCTAAGCGACACAGACAGAGATTTAATGGTTCAGTGGTTCAATGAATAAACTGACAAGCTTAGGGCCTACATTAGTCATTTTAAAGTTTTCCTAATAGACATCACTGGAGAATACAGAACTTTAGATAACTAGTTATCTATTGTCTGTTTAAATCATTTGCCAGTCTTACATGTCTAGGTAATGTATTCCACATCCTTTCTGACCTAATATGAAAGAAATATCTCTTTAACTTTGAATTAGAAATATGATTTTTTACATCTAAATTTTTCTTCCTTGTACCAATACCATAATCAATAAAGTCAGTATCTAAAATGGCAGCTAATAATTTGTCCTTAAAGCATCTATATATCACATTAGGGTTGGGAGGGTGGCCTAATGGTTAAGGTATTTGTCTTACAAACACAAGGTGCAGGGTTTGAGTCTCATAAGGGATTATTGGCTAGGTTTAAAATGGCTCGCAAGGGCAGTTAGCCTAGTACTAATCTGTGACTGTGACTGTGACTGTGACAACAATGTCACCTGTTAGAAACCAGTAAGGCAAATACAAATATACTGTATAGGATAAGTTATGACAGACATCTGTCTGTTTGGTAAAGGTTTTCTGAATCCATTCTAACTTATTCAGTTGCAAAACATTTCATGTGCATAAAGCCCCCCCCATATTCAATAATCGTTTTTATATTTGTTAAACAGATCTTTAGCAACACCTACCTCTGCTTGAGAAACATATTAAAACTTTTTTCATAAGACCATAACATTTCCTAATACTGTTAGTCACATTAACATTAAAATTAAGATTTGTGTCCACCATGATACCTAGATTTCTCATTACCTCAGAAGAAGCACAAATCTGATTGCCCAGGGTGTAAGAATATTGATTATTATTATGCCCAAAATGTAAAATAATACATTTTCAGTTGTTAAATCTCATACCTTTGGTTGTTATCCATTCCAGCAGGTTATCCAAGTAAGACTGCAACAGATACCAATCAAAAGTATTATGTAGAGTCTGCCTATCTTAATATCACTGGCAAACCTTCTTAACCATACAGCATTCAATTTTAGACATTCTGACATCACGCGACCAAATAAGAGTGGCCCCAAGACTGAACCCTGAGGCACTCCCCTGGCCATCAGTCTATACTTGGAATAGAAGTTTTTAATTCTCACTCTGTAGGTTCTACCAAGTAGCCCTGTGGATGCTCGCTTAGCTAAATAACCTGTTATCGGTTCTTTAGTTCTCAGTAAAGTCCTTACAACTGTTTCATGTGGATGGAGACAAAAGCCTTAGCCAGATCCAAAACCACATCAGCAGCTAGTGAGTTGTCCAGTAAGCTAGCAATCTGCTCATACAAACTTATCAATTTAGTGACACACATTCTCACAGAAAGGAATCCATGTTGATATATATTAGAGCTAAAGTCCAGAACTTGCTTACAGGAAAGCCACAGTGTCCTCTCAAACCACTCACCAAATAAGCAAGTAAAACTAAAAGGTTATTAGAAGGATTTGTACTTTTCTACTCTGTTCCATACTTTAACCACAAAAGTTATCTGTTTGCATTTCTTTAGTTTATTCTGGGACTTTAGTCTTGTATTTTAATTAGCAGTTGTGGAAAGACTGTGTTTCTGCATTATTTTGAACTTCTATTTCCACAAGTAGAAAAGCTTGTAAAAGCTATCCATTTGTGTTTTAAACCCTGCTAGGCCATAGTCTTGTAGCTTAATTCACAGTTGTGGTAGGACTATGTACTCCCACTATTCATTTCTTACTCCTTTTATTCTATAAACAGTGTCACTGCTAAATTTCTGCATAGTCGGGTTATTAAACTGTAGTAGAAGGTCAGTAGTGAGAGTTGTCTCTGCTTCAGTTTGTGCTTCAGTGAATTTATATTATACTTATCTTTTACCTGCTTAAAGTTGTATTCTGTATCTGCACCCTCCCCCACTAACACATTAAGGTGAAGTTTCTGAAAAAGCTCCAATATTGCCTTTATTTGACTGGATGTCTGTCTTGCTAACCTGCTTGTTGCATGAAAATTTTCCAACCCTATTACCCTTTTGCTGTGGTGGTTTTTGTGTGGTGGCTGTGTCTCTGGCTCCACCCCTTGTACTCTTCCCACACACTGTTTTCTATTAGCTCCATCATAAGTGCCCAGCCAGTAAACCAGTATTTCCCTTGAGTAAACCTTCTTTATTACAAATTGTGTCCTGGTTACTTTTCTGCAGCTCAGCAAAGTTTGGTATCCTAGCCTGCATCCCAGAAGTGTTTTACTTGTACCCAGTGCTATCCAGGCTAAGTTAAGCACTTTTGATTGCTAAATCGCACTTGCTTAAGTTATTTTGAGTGATTAATACTGCTTCCTGTTTTCTGCTTTTATGTGTGCACATCACCAAAGGTTTTTTTTATGCTGTTTCTCTCACTGTTACTGCTGTAAAACTGTTTGGAAATTGCCTTCAGCAAAGGATTTCCAGATAGCTGTTTAACCGGTTTGTGGTAGCATTACGCTTATGGGCCTATTCTACTGTGTTTTTACTTTAGGTGCACTGGGTTTATTCATCTTGTGATAGGAGGTTTATGCCTGATTTATATGAGTTGGGAAATACACAAAATGACTAGTAGTGTGGTCATTTTATTGGACAGAGGGGCCATTAGTTTTCTGTTTTTTCTGTGTTGCTAAAAATGTTTTGCATTTGCATGGGTTAGCAGTGCCCTGTACAGTAGCAAACATAGAGAAAGCAAACTTTCCCTGTAGAATGATTCATAGAACCGTACCCTGAAAAGCAGCAATATCAAGCAAATACTTTGTGCATCAATAAGCTTAGAGCAGCTAACTCGGCATCAAATGGCATACCTACCGATTTAGCAGAATTCAGTATTGTGTAAATATTAAAGTTAGTAGCATTTAGTAACATTTAGCATTATCTGCCCCAATAAAGTGCCCTTATTAGTCTGCAAAACCAAACCACCCTTAACAGACTTCTAACCCCCAATACACCACCTCCTAGCAGGTCAGAAATCAAAGGACCTGACAGCATGGAAATGCAACTTCCTAGCTTCTCTAGCCAGCTTGGTGGATATGGGCATCCTGAAACAATGTAGCAATTGCCTCATGCTTACTGACAACCACTTAATCCTTAATGTGGGCATCCTGAAACAATGTAGCAATTGCCTCATGCTTACTGACAACCACTTAATCCTTAATGTGGGCATCCTGAAACAATGTAGCAATTGCCTCATGCTTACTGATAACCACTTAATCCTTAATGTGGGCATCCTGAAACAATGTAGCAATTGCCTCATGCTTACTGACAACCACTTAATCCTTAATGTGGGCATCCTGAAACAATGTAGCAATTGCCTCATGCTTACTGACAACCACTTAATCCTTAATGTGGGCATCCTGAAACAATGTAGCAATTGCCTCCTGCTTACTGACAACCACTTAATCCTTAATGTGGGCATCCTGAAACAATGTAGCAATTGCCTCATGCTTACTGACAACCACTTAATCCTTAAAGAACCAGAAACAGTATGGGAAAGGTTTACTTACACAATGACACTGGAGGTGAAACTCTTGCATACAAGTGCACATCAGCTTGGCAAAACCATGCACACAACACCCACCTGTAATAGCACACAACATACACATAGACTAACTTATACTGAGGCACTTAAAAGCAATCTTCCTAAACAACAGAGATCACCTAGACCAGTCATTGTCGAAGCTATGCTTCAGCATGTCCTAAGGCACTCAGAAAAAAAAACAAAACCTAATACTCCACATAAAGTCACTTTCAATAGATCCCCAAACACTAATCTCCAAAGGAAAGCAAACACACTTTCCAGGACTCCCATCATAGGGGACTCCATAGTAAGATATACTGATGCCCCTCTAACCAGGTTGAACAAGTTGAAGAGAATTGTTATTCACTTTTCTGGAGCCCAGATCCACTAAATCATGCATGTACTCAAGACATTATGCCACAAGTACTAGTAAGATTTCATCACAGTCCATGTAGGTGAAACTGACCTGAGATGTACCTCCCAAGACTATATGAGAAGAGACATTACTGAGCTTTCAGATGATGTGTGTCAGGCTGGTATGAGCCTAGCACTGAGCAGCATGTTACCATCACTGAGGATGACACAATGATACAATGATACAATGTATCACTGAGGATGATGTCACAATGCATTGAGCAGCATGTTACCATCACTGAGGATGATACAATGTATCACTGAGGATAATTCAATGATACAATGATACAATGTATCATTGAGGATGATGTCACAATGCATTGAGCAGCATATTACCATCACTGAGGATGATGCAATGATACAATGTATCACTGAGGATAATTCAATGATACAATGATACAATGTATCACTGAGGATGATGTCATAATGCATTGAGCAGCATATTACCATCACTAAGGATGATACAATGATTCAATGTATCACTGAGGATGATGTCACAATGCTTTGAGCAGTATATTACCCTCACTGAGGATGATACAATGATATAATGATACAATGTATCACTGAGGATGATGTCATAATGCATTGAGCAGCATATTACCATCACCAAGGATGATACAATGATACAGTGATACAATGTATCACTGAGGATGATGTCATAATGCATTGAGCAGCATACTACCATCACCGAGGATGATACAATGATACAATGATACAATGTATCACTGAGTATGATATCATAATGCATTGAGCAGCATATTACCATCACCAAGGATGATACAATGATACAATGTATCACTGAGGATGATGTCACAGTGCATTGAGCAGCATATTACCCTCACTGAGGATGATACAATGATACAATGTATCACTGAAGATGATGTCACAATGCATTGAGCAGCATATTACCCTCATTGAGGATGATACAATGATGCAATGATACAATGTATCACTGAGAATGATGTCACAATGCAGTGAGCAGCATATTACCATCACTGAGGATGATACAATGATACAGTGATACAATGTATCACTGAGGATGACACAATGATACAATGATACAATGCATCACTGAGGATGATACAATGACAATGATACAATGATACAATGTATCACTGAGGATGATGTCACAATGCATTGAGCAGCATATTACCCTCACTGAGGATGATACAATGATACAATGATACAATGTATCACTGAGGATGATGTCACAATGCATTGAGCAGCATATTACCATCGCTGATGGTGATAAAATGATACAATGATATAATGATACAATGATACAATGATACACTGTATCACTGAGGATGATGTCACAATGCATTGAGCAGTATATTACCTTCACTGAGGATGATGCCATAATATGAGCAAAAATGATGATTTCAACAACAGTCTTCCTGGTGCCATTCTAAGCAGGTTCAGGATTTGTCAGCTTGGGAGTACATGGTTAACAGGCCATGTTGCTTTGCTAAGGATGATCTGTACCTCTCCCTTCTAGGCGTTCAAATAATGGTTAAAACTTTATCCACCTCCATAATGCCTTTTTTAGGTAATGTCAAATTGACAAACCTAACAACATAGCAAAATCAACTCAATTGAACCTCATGATGTTACTGCTCAATGCCAGGAGCCTAAACAAAAACTAAACTCCCTCCAAGCCCTCCTCACACTTGAGAATATAGACATCTGTGCAGTTACTGTGACATGGTTTAAAGAAATCTTCGGATTGCAGGGTTTCAGTACATTCCACACTTTTAGACCAGTAGCTGCACAGACAAGAGCTAAAGGTGGAGGTGTCTCTATATACATCAGTAACAAGCATACCTTTAGTGTGGCCAAACAGGATGACATGCTGGAGTTCCCTCATGTGCAAATCACCACAAAGTCCCGTACCATATCCTAGCCAGCTGTAGGTCACCCTCCATGTCCCAAGAAGTTCACAGTGTATACCTGGACCTACTGGAGACACTTACCATCCAGCATAACACCCTACTCTTGGGAGACTTTAATTACCCCTCTGTAGACTGGGAATCCTACATGGCCTCAAATCTACAGGCAAAGAGATTCCTTGACTTTGTAAATACAAACACCTTTGACCAAATAGCAAATGCATCTACTAGAGGCTACAACATACAAGACCTTGTGTTCACAAATATGGAAGAATGCTGCACCCACCCCAATGTCTCATCCTCCCTGGTAAGGTCAGACCATATGCCTCCTCTGAAATCAAAATCAGCTCTGTAATTCCACTATAAGCAGCAACAGTTAGGAACTATTCCAAGGTAAATTACCTTTTATTAAGTGGTGGTTTGTCAAAATTAAATGCCCTCCAAATCCCTCATAAACAAATCGCCCTGGTGACATCCCAAATTAAACAGGATCTACAACCAAAAGAAAAAAAAAGGAGTGGCAAAAATCAGGAAGGGTAATTCCAATAAAGATAAAAACTCTATCATCAAACTAAATACATAACTAAGAGGACTAATTAAGTCAGGCAAGGAAAACTTTGAGGTTAATATAGCCTCTCAGATAAAAGATATTTATAAGGACTTCTAAAGCTGTGGCAGAAACTGCTGGTTAATGGTGCCACATTCACTGAGCCTGGTGATATAGTGAACCTGTTAGAGGACAAATTCAGTTCCAACTTTACCCTCTCCTTACCCCAACCATCTCCAAAAAATGCCCTCAGACATAACCCTTCCGACTATAAATAGGGAGCATCTATTGGCTGCACTCACTAAAGCCAAGAACACGGCCTCAGTGACTTATCAGGACCCCTGGATTTAACTATAGTCTTAAAATAGGCTTTGTGGTACATGAATGGAGGACTGTGACGGTCATCCCCCTTCATAAGGGAGTCCCTTCAACAGATCCTGGAATCTGTAACTCATTAGTCTGACTAGTCTTATTTGCAAAGTGATGGAAAGAATTATCATGGGAAATATCAACAAGGACATAGGAGACCTCCAGACACTGGATCCATCCTAGTTTGGCTTTGTCAAAAGAAGGTCATACTTACTGAATGTAGTGGACGTCTTTGAAAAGGTCACTAAGGCAATGGATGACAGGAAAATGGTGTGTACTGCCTACGTAGATCTGGCTGAAGCATTTGATACAATATCCCACTGGGGCATTGTCAACAAACGTACAGAACTAGGTATAAATGCCTTTATAACATGCTGGATAGCTAGATGACTCCTGATAGGATCCAGGAGGTTAGAATCATTGAGGCCATCTACACAAAGAGACTGGTCAGCACTGGGGTCCCCCAGGGCTCTGTGATAGGTCCGCTCCTCTTTGTCATCTACTTCTTGGATGTCAAACCAATGTCAAAGGCCTCTGACTAACCAAGTTTGCAGATGATGGCAAACTGGAAGCAGTCAATGAATCACCTCAAGATGAGACAACCCTTCAGGAGGGTCAAGCACAGACAAATGGTTGGTGCCAAAGCTATGGCTTAAAACCTAATACCAAGAAATGCATTATAGTACCTTTTGGGAAGTCAGCCATCCTATGTCATTAATAAAACACCCCTAAAATTTGTTTCACTAGTCAGTGATCTGCGAACTCATGTAGATAGTAACTTAGCCTTCGACCAACATGTCTTCAAGGTAGTAAGAAAATCCTTCTATGTTGCTCAACGTATAAGCAAGGACATGGCATCTAGGTCCAGAGAGGTCATCATACCACTGTATTCATCCCTCATTTGATCCATCATAGAGTATAAGCCCTCTTCAGGATGTACCTGGCCAGACACATGCAGCAACTGGAATGTCCACAAAGGTCCCTTACAAGAGCAATACAGGGAATAAACACAATGTCCTCTGCTGATCGTCTCAGAGCCCTGTCTCTTTACTTGGTATCATACAAACTTCTGAGATTGCACAGTGGTGCAGTGGTTAATTTGTCAACTCACAGCAAGAGGTTATCCGGTTCGATTCTCGGCTGGGGTGCCTTCTGTACTGAGTCTGCATGTCCTCCCTGCATTCGTGTGGGTTTCCTCTGGGTGGTCTCGTTTCCTCCCATGTTACAAAGACATGCCTTTGGAGCATTTCTCCCTGGGCCTCTGCTGAAAATTGTCTCATTCCAAGTCAGACTTTCCTGGTCAACAAATGTTAAATAAATAAATAAACTAAATCTTTGCCTGGCATACTGTAAATCCTTGTACCCTGTTCTGATGAACCTTCTGCACATCTGCAAAAGAAATAGATCAGAACCACTATATTAAAAGAGTTAAATTTGAATTGCTCCAGTAGGTGCAGGTATGCACTGTGAACTTCTTGGGACATGGAGGGTGACCTATAGCTGGCTAGGATATGGTACGGGACTTTGTTTGTGTGTCATCCTGTTTGACCACACAAGAGGTATACTTGTTATTGATGACCAACATATTTCTCAGAGAATTCCCATAATTCTCTGGATCAGGCTCCCTATCCATGTGAAGCAGAGTTCTTCTCTATGCCTATTTAATCACAACTTGGACCAATGGATGAGTAACTGGAAATTCACCCCTGCACTGCCACCTATGTCTCTGATGGAAAGAGGCAGTCAATAAGTCACCCCCTGTATAAATGAAATTTGTGGGTCACATTTGGATTGCATGGCTAGGCTTATAAGAGCCCTAGTGGTCATTACTCTAGTATACAACTACGAGCCTATGACTCTATGAAGATGGAGCCCATGGTTCTGTTATCTTGAAGCATAGTGTTGGCAATAGATCAAAAGGAGGAGGGGATGTGCTGGGGTGTATTAAGCCAAATAAGTTCACTAGATTCATTAAACTAACTCAGGTGTACGTATTATCCTTTCCAGTGCTCATAATGTTTTTCTATTTATTTACTTTTTCTCTATTATATTTAAGTTTTCGTATTTTGAGAATGTTGAATGAATTGGTCTGTGTTAATACTGGGACTGCCTGTTTAGATTTTATCTGAGAATAAAGCTATTTTAACAAAGAAAGAAAGAAAAAAACAGAAAAGTGTATACAGTCCCAACGCCTCACATACTAGATAAGAACCTTGTCTGCATGCCGAGCACAGCTTCAGCCCAGTCCATAGCACTACCACAGCTGTCCTTAATTTCATGTATCATATTAACCTTCACAAGGACCCTGGAAATGTTGTGTCCTCTTTATTTCCTAACTTGTCTAAGTCTTCTTCATAGATCATCCTCACTAGGTGGTGACATCTGCTCTCCCACCCTCTCCTGGTTCCGGGGTACAGGCAGTAAAATGACAGAAAAAGCAATCACCATTTTAGCCCATCTCAGTCGGAGTCCCATAACAGTCAGTCTTGGGCCCCATAACCGATGACCGTATTATGAATAAGCCCTATGTTACTACTAATGACACATAAATGTCCTTCTCTGTGCTGGTGCTGCTACACTGGTAACCACAGTCCTTCTGAGAACATGAGAAAATACCCCAAAAGGATGTTTTCCTTCTGTAGAAACCTGTCTCAGCAATTCTCACCTCCTGCAACATGCTAAGCAAAGTTACTGTTTCAAACCAAAATCTATGTCCTATAAAAGAAAAATAACTTCTCCATCACCTCCTCAAACAACATCCCTATTGAATTTATGCCCCACACAAAGCTACTTAGTGACATTATAGATGACCACATAAAGTTTAATATTCAAATACCACAAGCCATCAAGAAACCCACAGAATAATTAGAATCCTATATTGTAGCAAACACTTTTTAACTAGAGATGTCAAGAACGTGATAGCCCCTGCGTATCTCCTACCTTCATTACTATACATTACCCCTGTCATAGGTTCATAGTTGCCATCTCAAAACGTAAAGAAAACAGCAAACTAAATAAACCAATATAGGAAGAAGCAAGCCAGGATCGACTAAACAGTATTTTATTGAGCGCTTTCGTTTTTTTAAATAAAAAAACTTCATCAGAATAGGACAAATACAAGTGAACAGTGACTGACCCAACTTATATGACAATCCTAATTTCAAAAGTGTTGATTGACAATCAACTTAAAGGTATAGTCTCTAACACACAAACAATAAATACATGCCCTAAAAGAATACACAAAAAATCTGTAAAAAATCCATCTATTATAAATACCATAAGTGTTGGATAGATAAACTCACAGAAATTGTTCAAAACATTTCAATATAAAATATATATATATATATATATATATATATATATATATATATATATATATATATATTTGTAAAAGATATATTGTTAAGTACATATTGTTCACATATATCCTTCTGCCCTTAATCTAAGTATAGGGCTAATAGAGATGTTACTATTAAGACCTGGATATTCGGTAGCATTAGTCCCCATCTGCCACCTTAATTCATAGTTGTGTACTAGGCTAATGGCCCTGGAGCCTTTACAAGCCTAGCCCATAGGATTACCCTGGCATCGTGCCATCCGACCTTAGTTCCCAGTGCCTCTGTCGAGTAGAGCCACTGGAGTGATCCCCGTGGGGTGAAATTTCTATTTCCCATCCACTCATCAAGATTTCTTTTGAAGAGGGCCAGTGAGGTGCTCTGCTTGATATATATAAGAAGTCTATTCCATAACATGGGTGGTCTCAGGGTTATGAACCTGTCCCCTCCAGCATGTTCTGTTGATTGTGGTAATGAGGTTGTGGTCTCTGGAGCATGTGGTGTGGAGGGATTGGGATTTATTTAGATGTAGCATTTCTAACAGAGCTGGGTCAGACATGGCTTTGTAAGTCAAGCAGAGATCACCTCTAAGTAGGCGATATGAGACAGAAAATAATTGAAGTTTTTTGACTCTGTCCATATAGGACAAGTGTTTAAGACCTAGGATCCCGTTTGTGAGGTACTTTTGCAGCCTCTCCAGTTGTTGCAGTTGTCTAGTGAGGTACATATCTACACCAAACTTCAGCAATCTCTTACTACCAAAAATGGAACAATGGTATAACATGATAGCTAAATACACCAATAACTGATCTGTTAAGTTCTACCACTGCCAAGCCATAAATCAGGCCAGCTAGAACTATCACCTTAAAGCCCTATTTTTATATTTGGTCTCCTACAGGTTACCAAAAGGCGATCTACACCTGGCATACAAGGCAATGTTATATCCAGCTCTGACATGTTCATTGGTTCACAAATAATTGCTAGACTAGCACCCTTGAGTGCCATTTTAAGCCTAGACAATTTCCCTTTTTCTGCTCGAAATAACCTATCCCATTTGGTAACAGAGTGGTCTTACCCATTCCATGGTCAATAATTATATATTGTAA
The DNA here is from genome assembly GCF_019279795.1 of Protopterus annectens. NCBI lineage: Eukaryota > Metazoa > Chordata > Ceratodontiformes > Protopteridae > Protopterus > Protopterus annectens. The sequence goes on from NC_056740.1 coordinate 449,142,790, forward strand.
TTCATTCCTTCTCTCTCTCTCTCTCTCTCTCTGTCTCTGTCTAGCAGGGTGCAAGGGAGTTACAGGGTTCACTAGAAAAATCCCTAAAGCATACACACAGCAGGCTCATCCAAAAGGCAGTCTGAGTTCGCTCAATGCAACCACCATTTATTTAGAGCAAACTGTGTGCCACCTCTGCTCTTGTACTTTAAGTAAGTGTTAAGGGAAACCAGTTTCTGTGTATATTTTAGCCTGCACAGTGACTAGTCTGAAGACAAGAGCTTCATTGTCCTAATTTGTAAGCAAGAACTTTATAGTGTTTAAACCCTTGTCCACTGACGTCCTGCTGGTCAGCGTTTGTGCTCTGCTTCCTAACAGACACTGACATTTACTCACACTGCTCTTACTCAAACTATTTATTTTCTTATATTTTCTTCACTTATTCTAGACTTGCTACTCCCGTTGTTTATATCCTCCTGTCTTTAGCAGAACTACATGCTTTCAGAGAAGTCACCCTTGGTCTCCCCCTTCCTTCTGTTTTCTCCTTGCCCGAGACACTTATTAAACCACCTTCAGCTCTAAGCTAGTATTTGTGCAGCATTGACATTGACTCAGTGCATTCAACTATTTCTTTAGTGCGTTTTATTTTTCTATAGAAGTGTCCCTGCTAGCAAACAGATATGTATGTAACAGTGAAGTCTGCACTCTGAACTCCAGCCTGTAGGCTTTTATGTAAACTATAAATATTATGTCCACTATAACAGCTCCATTTCCTTAGAGCACAACTGTCCCACTGGTACGTTCTGCTTTAACTGTGCTCAGTTCATTGTTTTTAACAGTCCACTGTCTCCCTTCCTTACGTTTATTTCTCTGCCAGTGTAACCACTTTAAGTTCTCAGCCAGTAATGTTCTAGAGCTGCACTACTGCATTTTAATTTTTCGCTGACCGGGGGGGGCGGGGGTAACCTGTACTAATTACACGGAGTCTGTTGCTTGTTTCTCTGGTAATTTACATGCATCCTGTTTCAACTGCTCCGCCCTCTCTTGTATTTTATACCTCACTCACCCCTCACTCTGTCATCATTGCTTCCCTCTCTCTCTCTAGCAGGGTGCAAGGCAGCTACAGGGTAAGTGATAAAGACAATTGAATGTTTGAAGTTTATGTTGTACTTACTTTACCAAATGATTACTTTACCAATTGATTGTTTTTATCTTACTGGTGCTTTGCAGACATTGTTGCTGAACCTAATTTCTACCTGTAACTGTACCTTCTAAGTATGACTTGCAACTATTCTTTCTACTTTAGTTAAATTATGTCAGCAATTTTTGTAATGGTGCCCAATATCTGTCATCATAATTACACTGTGTTTTTAAGGACTGAATGCTTATTTTATTAGTGTAACTCTTTACAACTGGTGTGACATAAGCTAGAAATGTTATCTAAACCGTACAGATCTCACAGCATTATATGATCCTTTCATTGTCAAAAAGAGTATGCTGGAATGTAAGTAAAACTAAGTGCTTGTTAAAACTTCTGTTCAATTTAAAGTGCTTGTGAGGTGTGCAGCTATTTTATGCCAATTTTCCTGCCTTATTCTTAATTATTCTGTGTTCCTTTATTGTTCTGATGCTAAAAAGCTGCTTTTGGAGAGATTAATATCCTTAATTTGTGAGGGTGTTAACAAAATAGTGCCATTTGTTTCCTTCAGAGGATGTGTTGTTTAAGAAGGTAAGCCCAGTGGCTCCATCACAGCAACTGTATTACACAGAAACCACTTATAATTTCAGTGCATTTACTGGTGGCAATGTTCTGTTGCATTTAGTTCACCCCATAGTAATTTAATTGGATTTATACTGAACCCTGAATACATCATTTGTTTTTTTCTCTTTTTTCAACAGGTTCACTGGAAAGATCCCTAAAGCATACACACAGCAGGCTCATCCAAAAAGCAGTCTGAGTTCACTTAATCCACCCACGATTTAGTTTGGACAAACTGTGTACCACCTCTGTCCTCGTGCTTTAAGTAAGTGCTAGGGTCATAATGTACTTTGCATATATTTTAGCCTGCATAGTGACTAGTCTGAAGACAAGTGCTTCAATGTCCTAGTTTGTAAGCAATAGCCTTATAGCTTGTAAACCCTCCTCCACTGACATCCTGCTGGTCAGTTTTTACACTTTGCTTCCTAACAGACACTGACATTTATTCACACTGCACTTACTCAAACCATTTATTTCCCTTATATCGTCTTCACTTATTCTAGCCTTGTTACTCACATTATTTGTATTCTGCTGCCTTTCTTTAGTGGGACTGCGTGCCTTCAAAGAAGCCACCCTTGGTCCCCCCTTTCCTTTCTTATTTCTCCTTGCTTGTGACACTTATTAAACCACGTTCAGCTCTAAGCTAGTATTTGTTCAGCATCAGCATTGACTCAGTGCATTCAACTATCTCTTTAGTGTGTTTTTATTTTTCTATATATGTATGTAACACTGAAGTCTGCAGTCTGAACACTAGTCCGTGGAGTATATTTTATGTAAATTCTGAACATTATGGCAGCTTAAGCCAATGAACTTTGTCCAGTATAATAGCTCCATTTTCTTAGAACACGGCAGTCCTTTCATTGTGCTCAGTTCATTGTTTTTTGCAGTCCACTGCCTCCCTTCCTTACATTTATTTCTCTTCTTGTGTAACCCCTTTCAGTTCTGAGCCAGCAATTTTCTAGAGCTACACTCCTGCATTCTGGCTTACTTTTCCCCATTGTGTGCTGCTCTGTGGGGTTTGGGGTAGCCTTTGGACTTGGCATTTCAAAGTCCATAGAAACTTCCTTAAATTACGCAGTTGATCAGTCAAGTGCAATTTTTACTGTTATCACCTTTAGGTAGGTCAAGTTGATATTGCGCACCCCTATCCTATCCTTACCCTATCCCAAGTTCCCACCCACACCCTCTAACTCTACATTTGCACTTCCATAGCACTACTCACATATTCCTCAAACCAATTTAATCAGTTCCCCCAGATGTAAAACCATTAATAGAATTATTCCCAATAGTAACACACTCTCTAGTTTACCACCCAAGACTCTCTAGCAAACTGTCTTAATCCTTGTCCCCTGTACCTGTTAAATTACTTCTCTACAACCAACCCATTACCCTCCTAGCATTTTCTAATCCTAATTTACAACAAAGATGAAACCCAAATTAAATAAGATGCCCCTAACACTGATAATGTTACTATTCCTCCTCACTCTACTAGCTTTTATCACCAGTTATCAAATCTATCTCTCTCCAATACTTATAACATCTACCAATCTTCACAAAAAACTCACTGTCTCCCCAGCCTGCCTTTCTCCATAACACCCTATGTCTACAAACAAACCATAGCTAATTTCTTTATCTTTAAATAAGTAAATGTTCACATTTATGACCAAATACCAAGCGTAGACCAAAATTTAACTGGCCACACTCTTTCCACTGTAAAATATCAATTCAAAAAATTAGCTAAGATATTCACCCCAACCCAGGTCCCACTGTTCATAAAACCATCACGTCCAACCCCAAACTAAACCAGTCACCTACTACATCTCAGTAAAAAAACAGAACCCAAACGCACTGAAGTATTTAATCAATAGGAATATGTGCAAGCAATTGAGTTGCTGATTATTAGTTGAAGCAGGTAGGCCCAAAACAAGTCTAAGTAGTCAGTTAAAAATAAATTTGAATAGTCTGTTAAAGCAGATAGTCTAAGCTATTGACAAGTAATGCTCACTGTACATCTGTTGGGTATGGATGAGAAAGAAAAGTGGGGGTAGGTTAGAGAGAGCAGAGGAGGTAAGGGTAGACTATCCACAATCAAATGGAAAATACTATTAATTTCAGCAAATATATTTTAATGAAACACTTAAACGCTATAACTGGAATGTACTTAGATCAGTGTCACTAGATACTGCTGTAGAACACTTTAATAACATATTTTTATAGACCTTAAATAATCTAGCACCAGTGAATAATAAAAGAGTAACGTCCAACCCATACCATGGCTGACAAAAGAAACAAAAAATAATCATGACTAAAAGGGATAAAGCCTGCAAAATGTGGTATAAAAATAGAACTCAAAATGCCTTCTAGCAATTTAGACATCTTAGAAACTTTGCAAAACTCCATGTCAAACAGGATAACCAAAGATGCTATACAACACTACAAGACAAACACAAAAACAACCCAAAATATTTTAGTCATCACTAAATAAACGACTCCACCCTGGCAAGAGCACCACTCCCTCTCCAAAAACAGACAGTACGACAGACTCTATCTCCACAACGTTTAATTCTTACCATATATAATAAATATTACCTCTTTTAGACACTATTACATCTGGCCTTCATTTACCCCTGTCCAATCAAAACCACCCACAGCCAACTACTATCAGACTACCTAAAAATGGCCACAGAGTAATAACCTTCCCTGTGTCTATACTAATTAATGCGTCCATAGCAGAAGGATACATCCCATCACTGTGGAACAAATACTGCATCCTGCCACTGCACAAAGGTAGCACATCTACAGAGTTTAATCACTACAGACCAGTAGTGATTCTCTTTCTATTCTCCAAAATACTAGAAAAATGCATCCATATGCAGCTAATGCAATACCTACCCTACTTTTCTTAGTTACCTATCTGGAAGGCAACAAGCCATTAAATGGCAAAAACCTAAGCATCCTTTCAACCAGTTACTACGTGTCTCTCAGGGTTCTATCCTTGGCTCTTTCCTATTTAATATATTTATTAATGATCTCCACACCTCCACCCACCATGCTAGTTTAGTTCAGTACGCAGACGACTCAACATTAATATTTGTGGCCTCAACAATAAATAATCTCCAAGACATTACCCAAAAATCTTTTTCCTCTGTAGAAACCTGGCTCAAAGAATCAAACCTCCTACTCAACCCCATGAAAACTAAGTTAATGCTTTTTATGTCAAAAAGTTGCCAAAATCAAAAGCACTCTTTTACCATAAAGTCAGCAAATAATACTGTCATTGAACTTGTAACTCACAGTAAACTTCTAGACATTATAATTGATGACAGAATCAAATATGACCAGCATATACCACACACCATTAAATGCACACACCAGAAACTAGGCTGCCTTTAGAGGATCAATGGACTCCATACAGATACAGCAAGAAAAACTCTAGCAACCACCTTGTTATTGCCAACACTCTTATACGCCGCTCCTATCCTAACAAACCTAAACAATACTCAAAGTAAGAAACTTGTTTCCTATTACAACAAAATAGCTAAATTTGACACCAATCTCCCTCACAGGACCCACCACTGTCATAGCTTAAAGCAATTACTGTCTTGACCTTCACAACTAACTATGGGCCATAGACTCATTCATCATCCAGAAAAATTCCTTGCACTACAAAACCTATTACTGCCCTACTGTCCAGCAACGGACCTCCATTCTACTAACACATTCTTATTACTTACAAATAATTCATGTCGCAGGAGACACTCTACTCCCATTACTTTGCTAAACTCTGGAATAGTTTCCCCACACAAATAAAACTCTCCGAACAACTCAGTAGTTTTAAAGCACTGCTTAAACAACATTTTAACCAATCCTGGTCCCACACATTTTCATCACAAGGTTAAGACTTTGTGTTCACAGTATGATTCTCTCCATATACTCTCCTTAAACAGAATACTCTCAACCTCTCACTGAAATGACAAACAATTTTTATATATAGCTGCTGCCTATGCAATACACTACATTGCACGTGGGCTTTCCTCTTTAGTAACTTCTACCTCTGTAAAATCTTAGAATGTCTAAATGTAACTATTATTTGTGTATAAATGTAAATAGAAATATAACTACTCTGTGTTTGACTGGAACTTTGTATAATGCAATGTAAGCAAATGGAGCTTTTCTCCCTGGGCCTCTGCTAAAAATAGGTACTACCAAGTCAGACTTTCCCGATAAACAAAGACAAATAAGTAATAAATAAATAAAATTATCCTTAATGAGAAGGGATCATACCTTAGATAATTTCAGGGGACCCCGCATGAGATAATGCATTTAGGAGCTGCATCTGTCCATAAGTACTAGAAGGGGTAGTCCTGGGGTATATTTTCTGTTTCCCATCCGCAGATCTAAGTTCCACTTGAAAATGGTTAAGGAAGAACTTTGTTTTACGTGGATGGGGAGTCTGTTCAATAGTGGTGGTATCCTCTGTGAAATAATCCTGTCCCTCCAAACCATTCTATTGATGTTGCAGAAGACGTTTAGATCCCTAGATTGAGTATTTCTGATGTCATTGGACTTGCTGATGTGCAGTACATTCATCAGTAATGGGTCAGAGAACGCCTTTTATGCCAGACACAGGTCACTTCTTAGCAGTCTTTAGGATACCGAGTATATAGTGACATGGCCTTGAGACAGTCCGTGTAGGATATATAGGTATCTCTGTGGGTGTTCCATTTCTTGCATGTATCTGGACACATACATGCTAAAAGAGGGCATTATATTCGATAATTAGCCTAATGAGGGCTGAGCATAGGGAGACAATGATTTCCCTAGATCTAACCACAGTACCTTTGTTTATAAGCTGTGCAATATAGAAGGACTTTCTTACAACAATGGATACATGTTCACCAAATGTTAGGTCACTGCCTGCATAATTTCCCAAATCCTGAACAACTGGGTCAGCTCTTAGAGGCATATTGTTAATGTGGTAGCTCCCTAGTATAGATGCCTTCCCAAAGGATACAATAATACAATTTTTGACATTTAGTTTCAATCCATAATTTTGGAACCAGTTATTTCTTTGGGACAGACCTTCCTGTCAGATGACTAAGTCATTTGGGGATTCAGTGACTGCTGCTAGCTTGTAGTTATCTACAAACTTAGTCATCCAGAGTCCTTTGGTATTGAATTTTACTTCAGAAAAGAAACAGCAGAGGTCTCAGCAGAGAACCTTGGGGGATTGCACTGGTCACTTGTGTCTTTGTGGAGGTAACTTCCCCTATTTTTGATTATCTGCAGCCTATCTGTGAGCCAGCGGACAATCCATTGGGTGACACAGGGGTTTATTCCCAGTATATTTAGCTTTTCTACTGTGCCTGAATGGGGAACTGTGCCAAAAACATTGGGCAGGTGGAGGTATGCATTGTGTACTATTTTGCCTCCAGGTCAAGGTAAGCGTTATGTACTATTTTGACTTCATCCATTTTTTTTGGTGACCTTTTCAAAAAATTTACCAGGTTGAGTAAGCATGACCTGCCTTTGATGAAGCCAAACTATGATGGCCTGGTATTTTGGAAGTCCCCTATGTCCTGAATGATTTATTCCATGATAAGTCTTTCTATGCCTTTGCATATGAGGCAGGTTAGACTTACTGGTCTGTAATTCCCTGGGTCTGTGGTAGGTCCGCCCTTATGTAGGGGAATGACTGTAGCTGTTCTCCATTCACTTGGTACAAAACATGTATGGAAGTGAGATTGAACAGTGCTGTAGGGGTGTGGCTGAGACTGAACAGTGTTGTTAGGGGTGTGGCTGAGACTGAACAGTGTTGTTAAGGGTGTGGCTGAGACTGAACAGTGTTGTAGGGGTGTGGCTGAGACTGAACAGTGTTGTAGGGGTGTGGCTAAATCGTGCTTCATGTTATTTAATATGCATCCAGGGATATTGTCAGGGCCTGTCAATGCAGTATTTTTATTTTTTAATGACACTTTCAGGATTTGGTCTTGTATGACAGCTGGAGGTGAGCCAGTTTCAGGTGTATCTTGAGGGACAGATGGAGGGGAAAGAGGGGTAAAGTTAGAGCTAAATTTATCAGCCATTAGATTAGCTATATGTTCAGTCTATGTGTAGGTGACTTTGTTCACAATCAGATCAGTACATTGCTGTGTTGTGCTTTTCAGATTACGAACATAACTAAAAATGCCTTGCCATTGTCTTTGGCTTGGATAGCTATTTTAGCCTCAGACTTGGCTTTGGTGAATCTTATTAAGTTCCTGAGTTGTTTGTTTATTGATGGATCTTTTGTACTTCTGGAAAACAAACAGCATCAGAACTGTTAGATCCAAGGATTTAAATTTTGCTTTTGATGTAAATAAGACATGACGGTGAGACAGCTATGTGTCTCAGAGGATCCCCATGCTCTGGAATAGGCTCCATTTGAAGTAGCATCCATCCCGAACCCTATTTAAGCATAACCTTGACCAATGGATGGGAAACTGGAAATTCATCCTGGATCTGGCTTCCATGTCTCTGATATTCGGTGGCAGAGATTAATGCCCAAACTAATCTACCACCCTCACATAACCTGTAGAAACTTCCTAACTATTATACCTCTCCTGATAAACACCCATGATGCAGAGGGACACAGTTGGGTTAGGTTGCTTGGCTGCCTTATAAAGGCACTGGTGATTATGAGCCTTGCACTTATGCACCTATAAACATTGTCCCTCTGTTAACCATTTAGTAACTGTTCATAATATAATCTACAAACCAATATAATCTACAAACCTCAAACCTGTCCTGCACTGCAAGCTTTAATGGAACCTCACACCCATGCATGATCGCTGTGTTCCATGGACAAGTACCTGTTAACTAAAACTAAAACTCACAACTCTGCAGGTCTGTCCTTGTCCTCAAATTATGTCTCCAAAATCTGGAGTTCTATCCCTACTACTACAAGACAACAAACCAATGTATCCAGACTCAAACCTGCTAAAAAATCACTTTAAAAACACTTGGCTCTGTTCCTGTACCTCTCAAGGCTAGACTCTCCTAGACCTTGTATGTACCGAGCTGAACTGAGGTGGGCTACCAGCCACAATCTGAGCTGAGATATCAGATAACTAGAGGCTTCTGAGCATCCAAAAACATAAGTTGCCTGTCTTTTGTTTTGCCTATTTATACTATTTGCTGCACTTTTTATTGCCTGCCACCTATGTTAATACTGTATTTATTTACTGCGTACCAAACTACACTGTTATACTACAATTGCCTGTTACACTGTGCCTGTAAAATCAAATGTTATTGCTGTTTTCACTGTTCAGCATTCTTGTTGTTTGCACTGTTAAATATTTACTGGTATTTTTTCACTGTGTTAAAGCGATCTGTTCTGCCTGCTCTAATTTTCCCACTAAGCAGTACTTAATAAACTGATCATTTAACTGTTAAATCATTCTTTAGAGCCTCCTGCTGTTTTAAACATTTTTCAAACATTTTTTTCAGTGTCTCACTGCTATTTTTCTGCTGTATTAAATATTCTCTAGTGTTTTCCCACTGGAACTAGGGTAGCTAGTAGCTGAAGCATAGTCCAGATCCAGGCCTGCTGCTTCTGGAACTATTTGTAGGGTTTGTTTGTTCTGAGCATGTTTTCCAGGCCATCTTGGATTGGAAGGGGCCTATCTCCACTTTTGTGATAGAACTGTGTATGACTGACACCTGACTGGTAAAGGAAGGCTGGTCTAGGGCTTCAAATAAGCATCCTCATTGCCCCTTTTGAATTTTGTTAGAGTATTTAGCTTCTGGTATTTAGGCTCTGTGTCTGAGCAGGTTTCTGCCTGTTTGCATGTCGTGCAGCACCACCCACTGACGCACAATTGTATGCCAAAGCTGGACAGTTACATTCAACAAATGACCCTAGCCTTGAGCAGCATATGATAGGAGCTTAAATCAAAAACTGCACTCCTTGGAAGCACTTCTATCACTAGAAGATGTAGGTGTCTGTGCAGTCACAGAAATGTGGTTAAGGCCTCAGAGAGTACCCCGGCCCTTGCAGGGCTACAATGCCTTCTCCACCTTTAGACCAAAAAAAAAGTGTGAAAACCAAAGAAGGCTGTGTTTCAATCTATATTAGAGATAACTTTACCTCACATCTAGTTAGACTGGACAACTCCATGGAGTTACTCCAGGTCCAGGTTACTGTGAGTAAGACCCCCATTCTCAAGTCCTAGCAATTTATAGATCCCCCTCCATGGGTCACAACACCCACAAATCCTACTTAACCAAACTGAAGTTAAATCCAAATTTTACTGAACACACTAGTTATGGGGGATTTCAATTATCCCACCATCAACTAGGAACTCTACTCTAGCTGAAACTTGCTAGCATAAATGTTCCTTAACTTTGTAAATTCAAATGCCCTGGAGCAAATTGTCCATATCCCAACAAGAGGAACGAACATTTTAGATCTAGTCCTCACCAACATGTCAATAAGGTGCATTGCTGCAATTGTTCGACTCTCACTAGTTGAAACTTGACCACAAATCAGTCACCTTCAAACTGACACTAACACCAGAACTCATAAAGGGTAAAATCAGACTAAAAAATTTCACCAAGGCAAATTTTATCCTCCTAGTCCTACCCCAAGCTGAAAGCAGTAACTACGCTGAAGTTTACACTGAAGCCCTGTACGACCACTTGTATAAGTGTACAAACTCGGCTGTACCAGATAGAATCAAAGCTAGAGCCCCAAGTAAAATCAACCTGCCATGGTGGACTTCCAGCATCAACAAACTTCATAGGTTCATAGGTTGATACTACGCTATCTGCCCTAGGGCATTTATAAGCCTAGCCAGAGTGTGTTTGGCTTTCGCCACCCTTTTAGATTAGTTGACTGTGCCTCTGTATAGTAGGTCACAGAAAGTAGCCCTTTTAAGGTTAGTTTACTGTGCCTCTGTCTAGCAGGGACACAGAAGAGATCCCAGGGATGAACTTACGATCTCCCATCCACTCGTCAAGATTTCTCTTGAAGAGGGTCAGTGAGGGGCGCTGCCTAACATGGATTAGGATTTTGTTCCAGAGTGAGGGGAGCCTATGGGATATGAATCTGTCCCTCCAGCATGTCCTATTTATTTCTGTGCTCAGGTTTAAGTCCCTGGAGTGTGTAGCTCTAAGGGATTTGGATTTCATGAGGTGGAGCATGTCCATTAATTCTGGGTTAGACATGGCTTTATATGTCAGGCACAGATCGCCTCTGAGTAGGCGGTACGCAACTGAGTAGAGCTGGAGTTTCTTTAGCCTAACTGCATAGGGCATCTGTGTGAGTCCCATGATCCTCTTGGTGAGGTACTTTTGGGGTCTTTCCAGTTGCTGCAGGTGTCGGGTAAGGTACATCCCAAAAGGGGCATTGTATTCAATTATGGGCCTCATGAGTGATGAGTAGAGGGGCACAATGACCTCTCTTGATCTAGATGTGAACCCCTTCATGATAAGGTGGGCTATATAGAAGGTCTTTCTAACCACTTTGGCAATGTGATTGTCAAAGGAGAGATTACTGTCTACTTGGGTCCTCAAATCCCTAATTACTTCTTCCATACTTAATGGATTACCACCTATGTGGTAATTTGTGGGCACTTTGTTTTTCCCAAAGGGGATGACTATGCACTTTTTGGCATTTAGCTTTAGGCCATGGCTCTGGCACCAGTTATCCGTCTCTGTGAGACCCTTTTGGAGGATGCTTGTGTCAGTTGGAGAGTCGATTATGGCACCCAGTTTGCAGTCATCTGCGAACTTGGTCAGCCATAGTCCTCCCGTGTTAGCCTGTACCTCAGAGAAATATATACCGAACAAGAGAGGTCCCAGGACTGAGCCTTGTAACTGGTTTAGAGTCTGACATGGCACCTGCAATTCTGACCATGTGGGTTCTATCCCTGAGCCAATTTGCAACCCACCTTGTGACATAGGGGTTGATATTTAAGCTGGTGAGCTTATTTATGATGCCCAAGTGGGGTATTGTGTTGAAGGCTTTTGCGAGGTCCAGGTAGGCTGCGTGGACTACCTTCCCTTCATCTATGGCCTTGGTGACTGTTTCAAAGAAGTTGACCAGGTTCAAGAGGCAAGATCTGCCCTTAACAAAGCCAAATTGGTTAGGATCCAGTGTCTGGAGGTTCCCAATGTCTTTGTTTATGAGTTCCATGATGATACGCTCCATAGCTTTGCAGGCCAGGTTAGTCAGGCTTATAGGGGTGATAGTTTCTGGGGTCCGTTGTGGCACCACTTTTGTGGAGCGGGACCACTGTTGCAGTACGCCATTCCTTGGGTTCATATCCTGTAATAAGGCTGAGATTGAACAGTGACATTATGTGAGGTTTCAGTTCTTCTTGGAGCTCGTGTAAGATACAGCCCGGGGCACCATCCGGTCCCATTGATGCTGTGTTTTTTGCTTTGGAGAGGGCAGCTCTCACCTGTGCATCTGTGATGTCAGGGAGGATACACTCTGTTGGGATAGACCTTTGCTCTTTTGGGGGGGGGGGAGTTTGCACTGAACCTGTCTGCCAGCATGTTGGCAATGTCTGTGGGTTCAGTGTATTTTTTGTGATTTTGCACTAACTCAGTGCATATCTGGGAGTTGCCACCCAGGTTCCTGACATAACTAAAGAAGGCCTTGTGATTATCTTTAGCGTCTTGTGCAATTTTTCTTTCGAAGCTGGCCTTAGATGATTTTATGAGGGATCGTAGTTTCTTGCTAGTACTGATCAGAGATGCCTTCCCTTTTTGGGATTTTGCTCTATCATGTAGTAGCTTCCTCCTTCTGTTGTATAGCTTATTTATGGCCGGGGTCCACCAGACAGGTCTCCTGCCTTTGGAGGAGTGAGTCTTGGTTTTATTTGGGATAGCACAATCCATGCATTCCTGTAGGTGTCCATAGAATGCATTTGTAAAGGATTCTGCAGTTTGGGCCGTATTTTCCACTGGCCCGGGGGCTTTGAAGGATTCCACCTCGGTTTTGAGAAGTGTGAAGTTTGCTTTTGAGAAGTTCTTCACTGTGGTTTCCTTGGCTGGTGGTGGGGACGGGATATGGATGTCCAGTGAGATTAATTTATGGTCAGATATTACCAATGAGGGGTATACCTCTGGTATGGAACATAGAGTCCCCATGTTGGTGGTGATTAGGTCCAACATGCTTTCCCCTCTTGTGGGAGTGGTGACCAGTTGTTCCATAGCATTTGAGTTTATAAATTCTAGGAACCGTTGGGTGAGGGTGTTGGGGCTTGAGTAGTTCTCCCAGTCTATGTTTGGGTAGTTGAAGTCACCCAATATAATGGTGTATGGAGAGACCTTCATATTCTCCAGTGTTCTCAGGAAAGCCGAGTGGGGTTCCTGAGTTTGGGAGGGTGGTCTGTAGCGGGCTACAAACTGAAAAGCAGTTTTTCCCACTGTTAGTTTCACGTGGATGGTTCCGATGCTTCGTGCAGTGCCACTAATCTGGAGGTGTGGGTATCTTTGATGAATATGGATACTCCCCCTCCTTTTGTGGTTCGGTCCGAGTTTTGGGGCCGAAAAGCATGGTATGAGGTATAACCTGGTAGTGCTGGGGTGCTCTCAGGAGCCTTGAATCAGGTTTCTGTTACTGCACAGATATCGATATTCTCCATACTGAGGATAGCCTCGAGTGCGTGCATCTTGAGGTTTAGACTTCTGGCGTTGAGCAGCATTACCCTTAGTTTCTTTTTCCTTGTGTTGTCTATGGAGGTGGGTTTGTCTTTTGAGCCTTGCCTAAAAAAGGCACTATGGGGGGGCAAGATCCTTCAAAAACCCAGGGGTGACAGGTGCAAGCCGTCCCTAGCGAAGCAACGTGGCTTGTCGAGCATGTCATCCCAGTCTGACAGACACTGGATCCCCTTTGAATGACACCAATACTTTAGCCAATTGTTAAAATTGATAATTTTGTCTTTATACTGTGGCATCATTCTTGGTGAGAGTAAGATGTTACTCAAGGTCAGGTTCATACCGGCCTGGGCTACATGATCAGAGAGCTCCTCTATGTCTCTTTTCATGTAGTCCAGGGAAGTATGTCTCAGGTCATTCACACCAGCATGGACAATGACGGAGTCATATTTGTACCTGCTTTGGAGTGACCTGAGTGCTTGTGTTGTGTGGCGGATCCTGGCACCCGACAGGCAGCTTACAGTGACCTTCTCCTTGTTCAGTCTGGTGAGTGGGACGTCAGTGTGTCTGACAATAGAGTCACCTATTACAAGTGTATCAGGTGTGTTGTTTAGCCTTAAGGGCTGTGACTGTGTGGCACACTGACTTTGTGAACTATGTGATACGTGGGTATTGTTGTGGGGTAGAGGTTGCTTGGGTGTCTGCTTTGGAGGTCTCTGCTGCTTGGGCAGATATTTATTTAGAGCCTCCGAGTATGTTTTTGTGTGTTTATGTGTTTGGTTTGCTGATGCGATAGGTCTATGTCAGACTGGATTTGTGGTGTGTGTGGTTACCTTCTCCTCCTGACTGACTGTGCCAGTACTGGGTTGAGAGAGCTCAGCCTCCAGTTTGGCTATATAGTTGCATCTCTCACATATATTTGAGCTTGTTGGGAGGAGGAGAGGGTGGTCTGTGTACATAAGGCAGCTGTAACATTGCCTCAAGATTCCCAGATTCACCAGCTGGACTGGAGAGTAAACCCAAAACTGACTTTTGGACATGCCAGAATAGTATAAGGAACTACTTTTTGATTGATCAGAAAGGACCAATAGGGAGCCAAATACCTAAAGGGAGTATAAGAGGGTGTAGTGCTTTAGTTTATTAGTGTTTGCTTATAAGATTTCTTATACAAGCAAGTGCAGGGATTTAGAATGAAAATAGAGTCCTTACTTTGAGATTTAGAACAGTTCTAAGGGAAAAAGTGAAGAGCAGACTTTGTGGAGCCGGGAACACTTTAAACCTGTTTAAGTGGCGCTGCCCGATGCACAAACTGTACAATAAACACAAAAAGTTGCTGTCCAAGAAAGCAAAGGCAAGGATCCAACAACGGAAAAGTACCCCCCTCATCCGTAAAAGGCAAATAAGACAACTTGTCAAATCCTCTAAGAGCTCCTTTTAGAGAAACCTAGCAAGTACTGCCAAGGAAAAGGCCTTTTACAGCTGAGTAAGTAACCTAAAGGCGAAAACAACAGCCAGTGATTCCACAAATATTTATTAAAAAATACAGCTCAAAATACAGCTCTAACGTCTCGGCTCTCCACACAAGCCTTCAAGGAGTAAAAAGACATCAAAAGATATATAGTGTGGCTCCACATAAAATGGCTCTGAAAGAATCTTCGGAATCTATTTATTTTGTTTCTACATTTGGGTGTTTTAGTTTTGAAATTTCTCAAGTAGTTAAATATTTTTGGAGCTATTTGTGTTCCTTGAAAAATGTTTCCTCTTGGTTAAATGCTAAATTAGGCACTTCTTACAGAAGAGGTAGAAATATACATAATTTTATTGTTAAAGGAAAGTTTAGTCCCCCAGATGTTAGAATAAATTTAAATACATTCACATTAGGCACTTCTTGTTGCAAAAAATGTAAGGCTTGTAAATATGTAATAAATAAATTTGATTACATTAATAATATTCCATTTGATACATGGTGCACTTTTATGTGTAACACAGAAGGAGATATATATGCACTTAAATGCCCGTGCAATCTGTTTTATATTGGAGAAACTAAAAGGGCCTTTAAGGTCAGAATGTTAGAGCATGTAAGAGACATAAATAATAAGAAACAGGAAAGTTCTATAGCTGCCCATTTTGAATGTTTCCATAATAGTAATAGTGAAGGTTTACAGGGCACTGTTTTAGAGAAAATTAAAGTATCAGTATTTGATGAATGCTTTTTAAAAATCGGCTTTTGACTAAAGAGTCTTTATATATTCTTAAATTTAATACTTTGTATCCATACGGTCTTAATGAAGAGCTTAATTGGAAATATTTGATTTAATTGTGTAATTAATTAATTGTTTGATTGAACACACTATATGAGGCAAGTTCTTTTGATGTCTTTTTACTGCTTGAAGCCTTGTGTGGAGAGCCAAGACGTTAGAGCTGTATTTTTTAATAAATATTGGTGGAATCACTGGCTGGTTGTTTTCACCTACAGTTTAGTTTGTGGTTTTTACTTTTATATGTAACCTAAAGGGTCGGACCCAAGCATGTGCAGAACTAGTATCACACACACTGACCCTACATTTTTTCTTACTCTTTTATTGATATTTTTCTCCGTTTTTTAGAATACTCTTCTTAATAGGGGAAGCCATTTTTGTTTTCTGATCATTAGAGTGGTAGCTCGGGTGAAGAGAACTCTCAAACCCAGGCCTGTTATAACCAGTCTCACTGCCTGCTATAGTCAGAATGTGCTGCTTCGGTTGAGCTCATACTCCGTTCTTACAGCCTCCAACTCCTGTAAGTCCTCATTGGGTGTCAAGTCTTGCAGTAAACTGAGCTGCCTTTCTTTTTCCCAAGATGCATGCAGTGGTTCCAGACCCTTACCCCCACCCTCCCTGGCTGACTCCACTAACTCCTGGGTGTTAAATGCCCCCCCACCATCAAATGCATCACAATCATGGCTTCTTCCATCTGCCCTTGAGAACTGGCTTGCTCCATTTCACATTGTGCTTTTGCAGACATAATGCCCTTCATTAAACTTCTGCCCGATTCCTTGTACTTTGCCTTTTGCACCTTCCTACCCATCTCCCCTATCTTTTGCCCTAATTGCTTGCCTCACATTCCTGAATCACCACACTGTCCCTCTCTCTTTTTCTTTCTTTTGCCTTTTCCACAAACCAGTTTTCACAGTTCTGAGTACTTCCATCCTTGATCCATCCTCCAGCCTTTTTAACTGCCTGAAGTTACCTCAAAATCTAAATATAAATTTATTAATGCATTTATAATGCAATAAAATAAAAACATAATATTTTAAAATACATTAAAGGCTTAATAGACATAACAAAAGAAGTCATACACTAGATTAAAAAGATGAGTTTTCAAAGACATAATACAGCCAAACAAAGTGACAGACTCCTGAAGCCTCAGAGTCATGTAGAATGAAGACCACAGGAATCCACCCAAACCCATTGCTTTTCTCCTCTTCTGGCATAATTGCTACAACTCTGTTCACCCAAGGTCTCCTAACTCCAAGCTTGAACACCTCCAGGTGGTGTAGAACTCTGTAGACTGTCTGTGGACCAATAGATTCACAGGTGATTATTGGGTATCAGCCCAAGAGACAGTTTAAGTCTAGCCAAGCTAATCCCAAATTTAACAGAATTATTGCTGACGTGTCAGTACCCAATGGAATTTTCTGGCTATGATATAGACTTGTACACATAAAACGCTCACATGCCGTCCTTGTCTAATAAGGACATAGGTGCCAAACCAGGGATAAATTGGTGATTTTCCATCCATTGCTCCAATTTATGTTTGAATAAGGTTAGGGATGAGCTTAGCTTCACAGAGTTATGCAGTATGTTCCAGAGAAGGGGTAATCTTTGAGACACGTGTCCCTCCAGAGTGTCCTGTGTTTATCTCACAGATGAGGTTGAGGACATTGGAAGAGATATTTCTGATACTGTTTGTTTTGCTGATGTCCAGCAAATTCATCAATGTGGGATCAAAGGATGCTTTGTAGGTCAGGCATAAATTGTTGTGCATCAGGTAATAGGAGACTGAGTACAGAGATAGGGCTTTGAGACATAGGACTTGTTGTTTACTCCCTGTATTCTTTTTGAGAGTAGCATTTGTGGTCTCTCAAGTGCTTTCACGTGCCTTGTCAGGTACATGCTGAAAGGTGGATTGTACTGGATGGCTGGTCTGATGAGTACCGAGTACAATGGAATGACCTCCATGGACCTGGATGCTAGACCCTGACTAATAGGTTGTGCAACACTTTATCTTTATAGCCGCGATTTGCAGAAGGGCGAGCCGAGTGCTCATATGATTGACCCTAATCCACAAAACTAAAAATGTCGACACACCTACATGTTCGAAAAACAGCAAATCGAACAGCAGATTCGCTGTTTTTCGAACATGAAAGTCAAATAAAAAAACAAACAAAGTGTAAAGCAGGGGGGCAAGTCCACATACACCCCCATGTGGGGGGATGTGCCCCCCACACCCCCCTACTTTATTATTCTTACTCCGAGATCGCACTACATTGAGGAAAGGAGCCATTTCCCAATCCCCACTATAGTGCAATCTGCCCCTGAATGTCAAATGTGCAATGAACGAATCTCACTGTGCATTCATTCATTGCACATTCACACCTTTTTACATTCGACATTTGTATATCTTGCAGACTGCCTTTCGGGTAGTGCAGTTCGCCCTTCTGCAAATCACAGTTATAAAGGTAAACCTTGTGCAACACAGAATGATTCTCTCACCATAGTGGTCATATGCTGATCAAAGGTCAGGTAACTCCTTATTGGTCCGATCCGACCATAAGCTAATTACCCCAGATATCCACATCCTGCCCATTAAGGAAACCATGGTAAAAAATTTCTCCAAAGCCAACTTCATGCTTCTTAAGACAGAAGTGGTGAACTTCATGACATCCATGCAGATGGACAATACAGTTACAACTACTGAATCCTACACAATTGCACTTTATAAACACTTACATGAGTGCATGGATTGTGCTATCCCAAACAGAACAAAGACACTATCCTCCAAAAAAAGGAAGCCAATCTGGTGGTCCCCTGCCATAAACAAACTGTACAACAGAAGGAAGAAACTGTTGCAAAAGAGAGTAAAATCCCATGAGTGGAGGAGCTCCCTGGTCAGCCTTAGTAAGAAGCTGCGATCCCTGATAAAATCCTCCAAAGCTAGTTATGAAAACAAAATCACCACTGATTCTAAAGACAACCACAAAGCATTCTATAGCTATGTCAAGAATCTCAGTGCAACACTCAGATCTGCTCTGAGTTACAGCACAATGGCACTAAATATACGGACCCAACTGATATTGCCAACATCCTGGCAGATAGGTTCAGTGCTAACTTTACCCCCCTCTCACCCCCTAAAGAGCCCATCTCTATACCAAAAGAATGCAAAGTTCCTGTAATAATGGCTGCACAGGTAAAAAACACACTCTCCAAAGCCAAGAACACAGCATCCATGAGACCAGATAATATCCCAGGCTGCGTTCTACATCAACTACAGAACGAACTGGCACCCCACATGTTCAGTCATCGCCTCACCTCAGGCTTTGTCCCTGCTGAATGGCACACAGCAACGGTTATCCCACTCCACAAGGGGGGAGCCACCACGGACCCCAGTAACTACCGCCCCATTAGCCTGACGAGCCTGGTCTGCAAGGCCATGGAACGTTTCATCATGGAACTTATAAACAAAGACATTGGTAATATCCAAACTCTGGACCCCACCCAGTTCGGGTTTCAGTTCAGGTTTGTAAAAGGCAGGTCATGTCTCCTAAACCTGATAGACTTCTTTGAAGCAGTCACCAAAGCCGTAGACAAGGGTAAGGTGGTTCACACAGCCTGTCTAGATCTTGCCAAGGCTTTCGACACCATCACCCACTCTGGAATTATAGATAAACTCACTAAACTAGGTATAAATCCCTATGTCACAAGATGGGTTGCCAACTGGCTCACTGACAGAACCCACACTGTGAAAGTAGCAGACTCCAAATCCGACTTCAGACCAGTGACAAGTGGAGTACCACAAGGTTCAGTCCTGGGTCCTTTCCTGTTTGGTATCTACTTCTCTGAAGTACAGACTAACACAGAAGGTCTTTGGCTAACAAAGTTCGCAGATGACTGCAAACTAGGAGCCATAATCGAAACTCCTAACAATGTGGACATCCTACAAAAGGGCCTCACTGAGACAGATGCCTGGTGTCAAAGCCATGGCCTCAAGCTCAGTGCCAAAAAGTGCATTGTCATCCCCTTTGGTAAAAACTCTGTACCCATGAACTACAACATAGGCGGCAGTATACTTAACACCGAAAGTGTGATAAGAGACCTTGGGACACAGGTGGACAGTAGTCTCTCCTTTGATAATCACATCATCACAGTAGTCAGGAAATCCTTCTACATGGCACACCTCATCACAAAAGGTTTCTCATCCAGAAAAAAAGAGGTCATTGTTCCCCTCTACTCATCACTCATTAGACCCATTATAGAGTACAATGCCCCTTTTGGTATGTACCTCACACGACATCTACAACAACTGGAAAGGCCGCAGAAATACCTCACAAAGAGGATTACCTGCCTCAAACAGATGCCCTACGCAGACCATCTCAAAAAACTCCAGCTTTACTCCATCACATATCGCCTACTCAGAGGTGATTTCTGCCTAACATACAAAGCTATGTTAAACCCAGAGGTGTTGGACATGCTCCACTTAAAGAAATCCCAATCCCTCCGAGCTACACACTCTAGGGACCTAAACCTTGTCACCACAATAAACAGAACATGGCAGAGGGTAGATTCCTGTCCCAGAGACTTCTCATACTCTGGAACAAACTACCTATCTGTATCAAACAAAGCTCCTCATTAGCACTCTTCAAGAAAAATCTTGATGATTGGATGGGAAATAGGAAATTCACCCCGGGGATCACCTCTGTGGCTCTGCTCGACAGGGGCAAAGGAAAATAATTTTCTTGAGTGGCAAAAGCCAGGGTACCTTTTTGGCTGGGCTTGTATAGGCCCCAGGGCTGATAGCCTAGTACTTACCTATGAACCTATGAACCTATGAACATGTGCCCCAGATCCCTGACCACTTATTCTACTTTTTGGGGTGTATTTTAAATGTGGTAATTTCCAGGGGTGTATGAATTTCCAAAGGTTACAATTATGCATTTTTTGCATTGAGTTTTAATCCATGGCTCTGACACTGGTTGTTTGCCTGCATCAGGATCTCTGTGTCTTTAGGAGATTAAATAAAGATACCTAGTTTGCAATAATCTGCATACTTTGTCAGCCAGAGGCCGTTGACATTAGCCTTAACTTCAGAGAAATAGATGCCAACAAGGAGCAAACCCAGCACCAACCCCTGTGGGACTCCACTAGTGACTGGCCTCTTAGTAGAGGTGGATTCCCCTATCCTAACTTCTTGCATCCTATCAGTGAGACAACTGGCTGTCCACCTGGTGACACAGGGGTGTATGCACAATTGTGTAAGTTTATCTACAAGTATTGCATCAACTGCCTTGGCCAGATCAATTTAGGCAGTGTGTACTGTTTTGCCCTCATTCTTAACTTTAGTCACCTTCTCAAAGAAAATCTACCAGGTTAAGTAAGCATGACCTGCCTTTGATAACACTGAACTTTATAAGATCCAATGTCTGTAAGTTTCCAACGTCATTGCTATCAGATCCATGATAATTCTTTCCACACCTTGCATGTGAGACTAGTCAGATTTATAGAAGGCCAACCCTTATGTAGATGTATACAATACAGTCCTCCATTCACTTGGCCGGAATTCTGCCTGGAGGCGATGGTTAAATAGAGATTCTAGCAAGCCTGACAGGTCATGTTTCATGCTATTCAGGAGGCATCCTGAGATATTATAAGGGCTTATCGAAGCAGTGTTATTAGCCTTAGAGTGCCTTGAGGTCCAGCTCCCCAAATGAATGCTAAGGGGCATATCCTGAGAAGTGACTGGCAGTGATAGTTATAGGGGTAAAATCGGTGCTAAATTTATCAGTCAGCAGATTTCTTATCATGTTTGGTTCTTTATAGGTGGTCCCATTTACTATTAGCTCAGAACCTTGTTGGGCATTGCCTTTAGGAATGCAGACATAACTGAAGAAAACATTATGGCTGTCCTTAGCTCGAGAGGCTAATTTTATGTCAAATTTGATTATTCCCCTGAGTTGCTTGTTCAGATTGATGAGGGAGTTTTAACCTTGTTGGGCATGCCCTTCCTAATTTTGGGCACAATTTTCTTTCTTTTATTATACAATTTAGTTATTCTGTAATTCTGCCAGAGTGGCTTGTTCTGGGGGGTTGACATATTGTTTCAGTTGTCTTTATGCATCTATTTACATGATTGTATAGAGTTTCTGTGAACAATTCTGCATAAGCAGCTGTGTTTTCAGGGTTTGGGGTGGCTTGAAATTTTACAGGACTGTCACTGAGTAGGAGGTTGTTAACCTTGAAGTATTTCTTTTAAATGTTCCAGGGTTAGCTAAGGTTCCAGGCTTAATATTTATTCCAAAGGTCCGACCTGAACAATGACAACTTTACATCAGGAGTAGTAAATCACTGCCCCATTTTTGTGAGGACCACGTCAAGGTTACTTGCACCCTTAGAGGGTGTGTGACTTAGCTGTTCCAGGGTGTTTGTGTTAGTAAAGTCCTGGAATCTCTAGGTCTTCATGGTTGAGGTCATGTCTGATTCCTAGTTAATGTTGGGGTAGTTAAAGGCATCCATATGCATTGTGTTGGATTGAATGGGGAGCATTTCCAGTTCATTCATCTGGCACGTCTTGCTGTAAACATATTATTGTCAGTTCTGTGAATCTGCACTGATTGCCAATTTGACTTAAATCCATGTGGTCCCAGTCTGTCTGGCTAACGTCCCAAAACTATATCACCCTGGAGCTGCTGATGTTTCCATGAAAGTAGTTAGATCTGAGCTCTATTCTTAGGTGGTAGCACAAGGTGTTGACCATAGCAGATACCTGGTTTCTAAGTGTTATCCTGTCATGAAGGTTAATACTGACATTTCTTGCTTTATTAACTGCTTGCAGCCCTGGTTCAGTGACGGGAAAGGCCATCAAATAGAGGAAGGAAAATGTTTTTTTCAAGTTAAATTTTTTTTAGTTCCTAATTTTTATACCTAGACATGGCCTAGACATTTAACTTTCTGCCCATCATATTTGAAAGTAAACTCAATGTAGATTTTTTTCAAAGTGCATTGGGCCCCAGAGGCACATTCAGTAATGTAAGATACAGTATATAATTCAGTGAGTGAATGTGGGCTGGACATGGCAAACCCAGTAGAATTTATAATTTATTTCTTTTTTTTTAGTAACTCAGTTATTAAGTCGGTAGAGATGCTGGGGGGTAAGGCTAGAGTGAGCAGACGGATAGGTGAAGATGGAATGAGAGAGCTGCTGGGAGTAAATGATGGCGAATGGCTGACAGTGGGGGAAGAGTGAGGAAACTGTGTTATGAAGCAGAAAGTAGGAAAACATGGGAGGGGATGTCAGGAAGAGGAATTCTGAAAGAGTGATGTTGATTTTTAATTTTAGTGCTGTAAAATGAGAAAGCTAGATAACTAAGCATACATTTGGAAGAAATAATAAATGAAGTGCTTCTGATAGTTTATATGTGGCATGTGAAGTGGATAGTTTGTCATGAAAGCATTTCAGCAAAGACTATTCGCAAATTCAGTCAGAAATGAAAAGTCCCACAGTTGGTACGTGTTTATTTATTTATTTAGTCATTTATTATATTTTAATTGACAAAACATATTCACTAATTTGCATTTTGAACTGTATTTTATTACAGATTTTTTTCCTTTATTTCTGACAGATGGAAACTAAATCTCTCAAAGATGTTACATATAAAAATATGGTATATGGGGTGTTGGACATAAACTGGGATATTACTTGTAGGAGGAGGTTGTGACAGGCTTTATGCTGAGTCTGATATACATATACAAAATCACTCTGCTAAAGGATTAGTCCTAACCACTATATCCCCTCTTTAGATGTTCTACCCCACCTCCCCTTGAAAGGCTTGGAACGCACATAAGGTCACTCCCAAGTAGCGACTAAGTACGGAAGGCTTTCCCCTGTTGCCTCACTATTTTACTTGAATGAAAAAAGTTAATATCTACAATATTAATCTTTGCCACTCTGTGAACCTAACTAACTGGCTCCAAAAGCACTGGCAACAGTCCCCTGAGCTCCCGTATATTCAGTAATGCCTATAAACCTGGACTTACAATCAGTCGGCAGGGTAACATCTTCATGTGACTCTCATTTAATTTCTATCTGAATTAAATAGCATGCTTTCTACACTTTATGTTAAAAATGCAAGCTTTCTACAGTATAAACTGAAAAGTGTGCTTTCTACAGTGTATACTCAACATTAGGTTACAGGAATAGAGTGCTCTGCACATGTTAAACTAGAAAAGTGTGCTCATTACACCTACCTGCACACACTAACTTTAGGAAACTTGTTTTCTGGTTTAGCCCCACTCCGCTCCCCCTCACTTCACAAGGGCTTGCTTCATGCCCCAGCCTGCCCCCATATCCCACCCACCTCGGTGATATTAAATTTATAGTGCCATTGCCACACCTCTTTACTTAATCAATCAACAACTTGTGAATCTATAAAACTGCCAACTCCTGGGACTATCATATATCTTTGATCTACCACAATATCAATATTAGCCTACTCCCAACTATTCTCTGCCTAAAAAGCATTAACCTGCCTTATATATTCTTCACGTAAACATAATATCAAACTTTGCCTTAGTAGTCGCAATGACTGCACCCAAAATACTCACACTATTATCTTTACTGTACTCCTGCTATTTATTCCTCACCACCTAAGCTCCTATGAAAATGTACACTATCCAGAATTCCAATACCCAAAATTTCAAACCTCCGCCACCCTAGCATTTAATAAATTTGAGCACTTTATAACTTCCCTCTCTCCTAATTCCTTACCCCCAAATACTACCAGCCAACTAAATACAGTTACATTAGCCCAAAAAACAAAGGCTATGAAAAATGTATAAGCAAATTCCTGAGACTCATAAATAGGTTAAAAATTAACCTTATGAGGGATGGAGACATCCACCCTAACCCTGGCCCGTCCACAGCAGTTGACCCAAGCTCACTGACTAACAATCCAATGTGCACTACCCAGATAAATAGGCTCCCAAACTCATTCTGTCCTGCCTAAATAACAAGATCCATAGCCTCCATACACTCTTAGCTGTTCACTCCCCTGATATTCTCTGCCTCACTGAAACCTGGTTAAAACCAACAACTAAAGACAATGAAGTGACACCCCCACAGTACAACATTCTCAGATTGGATCGGACCTCAAGGAAGGGTGGCGGGGTAGGTGTGCTATACAAGTCCACCCTAACAGTAACTAATGACAGTCAACAACCACACTAGTTTAGCAGTGCAGAAATTCTCATCACCAAACTACAAATGAATAAAAATAAGTGTAGATACATTGTCTGCATGTACATACCACCTGGTAAAAATGTCAATATTCTACAAAGTATCCTACACTGGCTATGTAGATACATTATCTGCATTTATATACCACCTGGTAAAAATGTCAATATTCTACAAAGTATTCTACATTGGCTATGTAGATACATTGTCTGCATTTATATACCACCTGGTAAAAATGTCAATATTCTACAAAGTATTCTACATTGGCTATGTAGATACATTGTCTGCATTTATATACCACCTGGTAAAAATGTCAATATTCTACAAAGTATCCTACATTGGCTATGTAGATACATTGTCTGCATTTATATACCACCTGGTAAAAATGTCAGTATTCTACAAAGTATCCTACATTGGCTATGTAGATACATTGTCTGCATTTATATACCACCTGGTAAAAATTTCAATATTCTACAAAGTATCCTACATTGGCTATGTAGATACATTGTCTGCATTTATATACCACCTGGTAAAAATGTCAGTATTGTACAAAGTATCCTACACTGGCTATGTAGATACATTGTCTGCATTTATATACCACCTGGTAAAAATTTCAGTATTCTACAAAGTATCCTACATTGGCTATGTAGATACATTGTCTGCATTTATATACCACCTGGTAAAAATGTCAGTATTGTACAAAGTATCCTACACTGGCTATGTAGATACATTGTCTGCATTTATATACCACCTGGTAAAAATTTCAGTATTCTACAAAGTATCCTACATTGGCTATGTAGATACATTGTCTGCATTTATATACCACCTGGTAAAAATGTCAGTATTGTACAAAGTATCCTACACTGGCTATGTAGATACATTGTCTGCATTTATATACCACCTGGTAAAAATGTCAGTATTCTACAAAGTATCCTACATTGGCTATGTAGATACATTGTCTGCATTTATATACCACCTGGTAAAAATGTCAGTATTGTACAAAGTATCCTACACTGGCTATGTAGATACATTGTCTGCATTTATATACCACCTGGTAAAAATGTCAATATTCTACAAAGTATCCTACATTGGCTATGTAGATACATTGTCTGCATTTATATACCACCTGGTAAAAATTTCAGTATTCTACAAAGTATCCTACATTGGCTATGTAGATACATTGTCTGCATTTATATACCACCTGGTAAAAATGTCAGTATTGTACAAAGTATCCTACACTGGCTATGTAGATACATTGTCTGCATTTATATACCACCTGGTAAAAATTTCAGTATTCTACAAAGTATCCTACATTGGCTATGTAGATACATTGTCTGCATTTATATACCACCTGGTAAAAATGTCAATATTCTACAAAGTATCCTACATTGGCTATGTAGATACATTGTCTGCATTTATATACCACCTGGTAAAAATTTCAGTATTCTACAAAGTATCCTACATTGGCTATGTAGATACATTGTCTGCATTTATATACCACCTGGTAAAAATTTCAGTATTCTACAAAGTATCCTACATTGGCTATGTAGATACATTGTCTGCATTTATATACCACCTGGTAAAAATGTCAACATTCTACAAAGTATCCTACATTGGCTATGTAGATACATTGTCTGCATTTATATACCACCTGGTAAAAATGTCAACATTCTACAAAGTATCCTACATTGGCTATGTAGATACATTGTCTGCATTTATATACCACCTGGTAAACATGTCAATATTCTACAAAGTATCCTACATTGGCTATGTAGATACATTGTCTGCATTTATATACCACCTGGTAAAAATTTCAGTATTCTACAAAGTATCCTACATTGGCTATGTAGATACATTGTCTGCATTTATATACCACCTGGTAAAAATGTCAACATTCTACAAAGTATCCTACATTGGCTATGTAGATACATTGTCTGCATTTATATACCACCTGGTAAAAATGTCAATATTCTACAAAGTATCCTACATTGGCTATGTAGATACATTGTCTGCATTTATATACCACCTGGTAAAAATGTCAACATTCTACAAAGTATCCTACATTGGCTATGTAGATACATTGTCTGCATTTATATACCACCTGGTAAAAATGTCAATATTCTACAAAGTATCCTACATTGGCTATGTAGATACATTGTCTGCATTTATATACCACCTGGTAAAAATGTCAACATTCTACAAAGTATCCTACATTGGCTATGTAGATACATTGTCTGCATTTATATACCACCTGGTAAACATGTCAACATTCTACAAAGTATCCTACATTGGCTATGTAGATACATTGTCTGCATTTATATACCACCTGGTAAAAATGTCAATATTCTACAAAGTATCCTACATTGGCTATGTAGATACATTGTCTGCATTTATATACCACCTGGTAAAAATGTCAATATTCTACAAAGTATCCTACATTGGCTATGTAGATACATTGTCTGCATTTATATACCACCTGGTAAAAATGTCAATATTCTAGAAAATATCCTGCATTGGCTATCCTGCAACTATCCAAAAGAAACCATAGTCTTAGGTAACTTTAACATTGATTGGAACACCTGTTCCTCTGAATCTCCCACTACCCATATAAACCTTCATGGGTTTACTCAGATCATTTCCACCCCCACTAGGTTCAACAAAAACAAAGCCAAAGATAGTATCCTTGATTGGATACTTATCGATGGCCACCCTCAAATGCACAAGCCAGGCACACTACCTGATGAAATAAGTGATCGTTGCCTTACCTGTATTATTAGGCTTAAAGCTGACATTCCCCATCAGCACACCTATAAAACAATAAGAAACATTGAGAGCTTTAACCTCGACAACTTCCAAAAAGAGCTCAAAGCTTGCAATTGGTCTGTTCTGAAACAACTTCCATTACAAGAGGCAGTGGACTACTTCAATACTAGATTCCTGGCTGTCCTTAATTTACACGCTCCTACCTGCAATATCCATGCCAAAACAAAAGCTGCATTGTGGCTATCTAAAGATACAAAATCCAAAATTATGGTAAGAAACAAGGCCTGAGCCATGAGGCATGTTACTAAAGCCCCACTGGACCAAGTCAGATATTGACAGTTAAGGAATGAGACTAAAAAATCTATCATTCTAGGCAAAAAAAACTATTACTCCCTCCTGCAACAAAAACACCAACAAAAACCTCAAATGTTCTGGGCTGGAATAAACAGCCTTCGCCACCCAGGCCACACCACCACTCCTACCCCATCAGCTGCCCTTGATAAATTTTCTGTAGAAATCGCAAACACCTTCAATACCTTCTTTACCGAAACTATCCAGTCTCTAGGTACTCATCTCACTCCCACGGGCTCAAACTCCAGCACTGTCACAGCTATCTCTGACCCACCCAATGCTCAACTCTCCTTTACATTTCAACCTGTACCTACTCCCCTAATCCGGGCCCTACTTAAAAAACTAAAACCTTCTACGGTAGCTGCCGATCTCCTCCCAGCTGAATATCTGCAAAAAGCTGCGGATGCCATAGCTCTCCCCATTTCTATCCTGTTTAATAGATCCATCTCTGAGGGAACCATCCCATCAATATGGAAAATTTCTCATGTAATACCTCTCCATAAAGGAGGTATTTCCACAGAGCTGTCTAACTTTAGACCCATAGCCATTCTGTCACTGCTAGCTACAATCATGGAAAAATGCATCCACAAACAACTCATGCACTTTCTTATTCAAAACAAACTGTTCGCTGACTCTCAGCATGACTTTAGGCCATTCCATAGTACCACTCCTGCTCTCCTATCTTTCTATAATGTCATCAGTCTTAATCGCAACAACAACAAACTATCCTCAGCACTCTTCCTAGAACTTTCAAAGGCCTTCGACATGGTCAATCATCAGCTACTGCTCAATACCCTGAAATCCATCGGTTTAGACCATCAGGCTATACAATGGTTCCAGTCCTACCTACTTGGTAGACAGCAGGCTGTCTTATGGCAGAACAAGCTGTCATTCCATCTGCCTTTAACCCTAGGAGTCCCACAGGGATCCATACTAGGTCCCCTTCTTTTCTCAATCTTTATCAATTATCTTCACACAACCATCCCAAAAGCTACTTCCATCCAATATGTGGATGACTCAGTATTGATATGTTTCTGCCTCCTCTCCAACACACCTACTGTCCCTAACCCAGACTACTTTCAACACCGTAGAAAACTGGCTAGCTAATCGCTGCTTCTACATCCTAACAAAACCAAACTGTTGCTTTTGTCTCCTACCCGTAGATGCTCTCCTCCATTCTTTACCATTAAATCTAACAACGACACTAGATGACCACACTAAGCTATTAGGTGTAATAATCGACAACAACCTTAAATTTGATGCACATGTTAATCATACTATTAAGTTTATTAACAAAAAACTTGGCTCCCTGTATAAGCTCAAACCTTTCCTCACCCCTCTTGTTAGGGCGGCTATTGCACGTTCCCACCTTCTCTCTACCCTTATGTATGCCTCCCCTGTACTCACCAACCTGTCCAAAACTGATCTCAATAAATTATCGGGCTGTTATAACCATATAGCTAGATTCACTACTGGCATGGCATATAGGACTCATCATTGTCAAAACCTAAAAGCTCTAGGATGGCTAGAATTTCCTACCCTTCTGCAGTTCAATCAGCTTATAGTAGCACACAAAGTCCTCCACCAACTTGAAAACACACCTGCCCTTAAAAACATTATCAGCCCCCATAGTGCCCTCAGACCACTACGCTCATCTAATAAACTAATGGTACTGACCCAAAAATCTAACAACTCTGCAGGAGATGCTCTATTTGCCAACTCAGTTGGTAAAACTTGGAATCTACTTCCTGCTAACCTTACCAAGGAAACTTTGCTACCACTTTTTAAAAAAGGCCTCAAAAATTACTTCAAATCACACTGGCTCTGCCCTTGCTCAAATCCTGATTAACAGCTCCCCTAAAATAAGTATTACTTCCCAATCTGCTGTTTAGCAATCTACTCATGCCACATTACATATGTATGTCTGTACATATTGAAAAATGTTATCTGCTTGTATCTTATGTTAATATTTTGATATGTTTCCTGTGTTTAAAACTTAGTTATGTATTTACTGTCTCTGTACTGTTTTGTTACGTGGAGCTTTTCTCCACGGGCCTCCACTGAAAATGGACATGTATCCAGTTAGACTATCCCGGTCAACAAATGTAAATAAATATATAAATAAATCTAATGCAAGATGTCTATTAGTTGGGTTTATTAATTTTCACTTATCTATTGAATATGAAATTTTGAAGTTAGAAGAAAAAAACTACTTCTTGCTGAATGGAAAAACACTGTATGTGGAAGAAAATATGTATATTATTTTAAAAATGGGTTGTAATAAAGCCATATTGTGAGTTACTGCTTTTTTTTTGTTACTCTACTGTGTCCCCTACCCATGCCTATGTACCTACTCCCTTGTACTTCTGTGTTGCCCCATTCAAACTTCCATCTTAGATCAAAGGTTGAGATGTGCCATTCCAACCAGCTCTGAGTACTACTGTCCCTTCAAAGCTAAAATGGAGCCCCTGCCTGGTACCCACTGCTCCTTCAGTGCCACAGTCAGTCATTGTACTCACTGATCCTCTTGTTCCATGGTATTGTGCCACTCTAGCACAGGTGACACTTCTGACAGTGCTACATCTAGCCCTTATCTTGGCTTCTAGCTCTGTGAGCTGCCAGGCCTGGCCAATGAGTTTACATGATATGCTGTGATGTTCTGGGCACCTTCTATCAAGGATACAGTGTTATGCCGTAGCACCGAGTGGTGAGTGGTGGCCTTTCAGGATGCAGGCAGACAGTCTGATCCTCAGCAATCACTTTCAAGGATACAACTCTTGTCATGTGATCCTGAGAAATGACTTTCAAGGATACAACTCTGTCATGTGACCTTGAGCAATCACTTTCAAGGATACAGCTCTTGTCATGTGATCCTGAGAAATTACTTTCAAGGATACAACTCTGTCATGTGACCTTGAACAATAATTTTCAAGGATACAACTCTTGTCATGTGATCCTGAGAAATGACTTTCAGTGATACAACTCTGTCATGTGACCTTGAACAATCACCTTCAAGGATATAATAGTATCATGTGACCTGAACACTGACCTTGCAAGATACAGTGCTGTGCTATACTGTTGCCTTGTACATCTACCATCCAGGACATAATAGTGTGGTACAGTCCAGGACAGACTTCCATAATGTGACTCTGAGCAATCACCTTCAAAAATATAATACAGTCATGTGACCCTGAACAGTGACCTTCCGAGATACAGTGCTGTGGCGTTGTCCTGTATATCTGCTGTCCAGAATACAGTATTGTGGCACAGTCTAGGACAAACTTCTCCAATGTGACCCTGATCAGTGACCTCTCAGCAGAGGGCACTGTAAAGTCACCCTGAGCACCAGCCTCGCAGGTGTCCTCTAGTATGCTGTCTTGTAAGGAACTGTCTGGAAGGGAAACCTCTAAAGCTACATTACATAATTAGTATAGTGTTATGTGAAATGAAAAAGTATTCATAATATGAGCGCAAACTAAAATAAGTTTAGGAGAAGAGAAATTAACACGTCAACATGTTAGATGTTTGCATTTGTGATTATTACAAAATATATTTTCATGCTGTGTGATCCTGACTCATGGTGAATTTTGCAGGCAAAGGGAGATCAGGAATGTAATCTATACCCTAAAGAATTAAGTGATATAACTTATTAATTAGTACAGCTGGAGTACACTGATAAATTGCCATATATTCTGCATCCTGATGTTATTTATTCCATTCAACCAAAGCAGATGTTTCTTCTGTAGGGACAACAATTTAAACATCAGCATGCACCCATCTTTTCCACACACACACACACACACACACACACACACACACACACACACACACACACACACACACACACACACACACACACACTCCTAAAACTATTGGAGCTCTTTGTTATAAGCATGGTGGGTCATTTTTAAACCTTATGCATGCCATCTTTAGCCAAGAGTTCAAGTCTGACCTCATATCGCTGCTTGCTTGGAGCTTGCATATCCTGCCAAGGTCTACATAGGTTTCCTCTGGGTACTCTGAGCTTCCTCCAACCTACACTAAAAGGACTTAACTTGACACATGAGTTGTAATCAAAATGGGTCCATAAACAGCCTACTTATTATGATAACAAAGATAAGTAAATAAATTACATGATCAGATGAAAACAACTACCTCTTGCTGAATGGAAAAACACTGTATGTGGAAGAAAATGTGTATATTATTTTAAAAATGGGTTGTAATAAAGCCATGTAGTGAGTTACTGCTTTTTTGTTACTCTGCTGTGTCCCCTACCCATTTTGCCCTGCGGCACAGTGCCCACGTACCTACCCCCTTGTGCTTCTGTGTTGCCCCATTCAAACTTCCATCTTAGAACAAAGGCTGAGATGTGCCATTCCAACCACATCTGAGTACTACTTTTATACCAAATGTATGACAAGAGGGGAGTACAAACATAAAATTAAAATAAGCTACAAAGGCTGGTTTCACTTGGATCTGTTTACATTTCATCAGAAATGTTTGCCTCCACTAGGGGTTAAAAGTGACAGTTTACCTTATATTTGGCCCCTGTAGCCACTCAGGGTACCCCTCCATCAATAACACTGCTGTTCATTTTCACAGCGTGTTTCCATGGGGTTGGGTGTTAAAATATTGCTAGTACCATAATGCTGTTCTCACAGTGTTTGTTAAAATTATATCACCCCACTAGCTTAATTTACAAAAATAAAATATCAAAATGTACATGTTGTGAGGGTTCAGATTATATCTTTTATCTGCTGTACTCATTTTGGAGGTCATTTGTGAACAAACTACACCATAGGTTTGGTTCTTGTAACCTCCAGATGTACCAAAACCAAAAGAAAGTAGATGCAATGCATTAGAACAAAAAATGTAGTGTATATACAAGCAAACTCAAAGTGAAAATTAGCAAAGCAACTTAATGACTGAAGAAAAACTTCCTTATTGAACAGACCCCAGTATCCGCTTTCATCTGTCACAAAAGTCCATACTTCATTAAACTGAAATTATTCCATACAAACACATTTAAATAATGAATTGCATTTAGAAGGAGATATTAACTGCCATGATCTGAAAGAATTTCAGACGAGGATTCTTTTAAATGTATGTCAACTGCTTGCGTTGAACAATAGACTGAATTTTAAATTAGATCTTAAATTTAAGTATTTAACATATTGATGGCTAATTGATATATTTTTACCAGATGATCTTTTCTCTGTCCTAAAACATTGTTCACTTTTCCTTTTGCAACTCTGGATGCGCATTGTATGAGTCCAAGCAATTGAGTCTCCCAAATGTAAATGCTAGATTCATCCCTACTATTAATAGCTCCGTCTCATATATTACCCATTTAAGAATTGTTAAAATAACTAGAACAGTGCATTTGTAACTCACCTAATAGTTAATGTGGTGATTTTATGCCATGTGAGACCACTGATTGTTTTCACAGAAGGTCCTCGTTCATTCGGACAGACCTATTCCAGCCTTTTCATCTTTCTCTTGTTTCCTTCTCAAAGAACTACACGTTTCTATCATCCTTTCAAACTGGATTTCAGCATATCCAGTGCCTAAAGCACTGTGTGTTGTTCAGTAGCTGAGAAAACAGATAGACAAACAGCACAGCAGATAATAGGGGACAGATCAGAACCAGCTTGGACTCAGTGCTAATTACTTGCACCTCACAGACCCCTGAATTATAATGTGCCAGATGCAATTCACAGCTGAATACTCAAGATAAGGCACAACTCTACATTCCCTCCACCCTTTTAGAGCTGTAATCAAGCTTTTTTGCATATGCATAAAAGCCCCATATTTAGGCATTTCCCACCCTATTTCTAATCAAACAAATGAATAGTGTTATACTACATGTGCTTGATGACAGAAGGAGAAAATAAATCTATCTCATCTGCCCTTTTACGTGCTTAACATTCTACCTCTTGTCCATCCATAGCTTTCCCCTTCCCCTGTTTCCAGCTGCCCCATGCCTTCTTTATTGATTTTTTGCATTCCTTGTCCACCATTCATTCTGGTAGTGCATTCTATGGTTCCACAGCCTGTACTTTTGGAGGTCCAGGGAGCAGTTAGTTCTTATAATCTGCTGCCTGAGTCCCCTGCACCCAGCTGTTCTTCCTGTTCAGACTGACCCTTGCCATCTCCTTGGCATGGTTTTGTGCACCAACATCATGTCCCCCAGTAAATGGATAATGATTATCATGGGTGTTATTAAGGCAGCGGTGAGGAATGATGCACATACATGTATAAAATGAGAATGCTGGTTTTCAGTAAAAAATAAATCTCTCTATGTAGCTATATAAATAAATGAATACATAAATAAACACACGTATTACCATGCATGTTACTGAGCCAAGCCCTCTTCCCTGAATTATGCATAAACACACATTAGACACACAGTCTGTTTCACATGAAAACTGTCAGTTTTTATGAATAATTCCTGAGCAGAAGTAGAGACCTAGTTAAATATCAGTTCTATTTCTGGTTTAACTACTCATTTCAAAGGGTTAGGCACGCTTGCTGTAGGGCAGGCAAGTGTCAGTTTCAGCTGTCAGCACAAGCTAAAATAATGTTTAACAATTTCCTTAAGATACTACCTACTACGGAACAGAACAGCAAACACTTTTTATGTGTAGACCTCTTTCCTTACTTTAAATGAAATACATTTTAAAAGGTACATTTTGCTTTTTGCCAGAGGGTAGATTAACATTGCCAGGAGTGTGTTCTTTGGGGGGGGGCAGTGCTGCTAACAGAGGTAAGAAAGAAGTTCAGTTGTCATGTAACAAAGCACATTGGGAAGATGTGAGTAAGGTTCCGTGGTATAGAGTGTTGGAACCATGGCTGCAACCACTAATCCAGATTTAGCTAATGAGCTCAGGTACTGGAGGAGCTGGCTGAGGTTGGGGGGTTGGGTGGTGGAGAACATGGGGAATATTCATGCTAGGAGATGGAAATAGTATGAATTTTTCAGTATTGACCACCAAGTGAAGAGCACGTCATGTAGTGATGCAGCAAATCCACTGAGACTGGACAGTTCTGTTCTTTAAAGCAGCACATTGTACTGTACCTGGTTTAAATTTCTGTGGAAGGACACACACACACACACACACACACACACACACACACACACACACACACACACACACACACACACGCATATGTATGCTGTCATGCACACACATACACATGTAAAGGGGTACACACACACACACACACACACACACACACACACACACACACACACACACACACACACACACACACACACACACACACACACACACACACACACACACACACACACACACACACACACACACACACACACACACACACACGTGTAAAGAGGTGCACACATACACGCACATGTTTGGGCCAGGATTACAAGACCCACTGTTGTATTACACCTGTCAATCTCAATGGGAGGTGGAGTTTCATAGGTTCATAGGTGAGGACTAGGCTAGCTGCCCTTGCAGACTATTTTAAATCTAGCCAGTTTCCATTTTGGTGCTCGAATTAACCTTTCCCATTTGGTATTAGACTGGCCTTAACCATCCAGTGGCTGATAATTATATGTTACCCATAGTGAGAATAACTGGGATCATGCCATAGATAATTTGAGGGTATAAAGCATTTAGGAGCTACCTCTGTCCATTGGTACTATGGGGGCAGTCCTGAGGTAAATTTTATGTTTCCTATCCATAAATCCAAGTTACACTTGAATATGCACTGGGATAAGCTTTGTTTTACATGGATGGAAAGTCTTTTCCAGAGTAACAGTAGTCTCTGTGAACTGTATCTGTCCCTTTTTTTGCAGATCATAATA
>NC_056740.1:449179111-449258338 GCF_019279795.1 Protopterus annectens
CCAGTTTTCCTAGCTACATGGTTGCCTTTTTATATGATGTGGATTCAGGACTATTAACACAGTCAAGATGCAAATGAGGTGTGAACTCATTAGAATTGCTTAATCCCAAATACTTGGATCCATGCAGGAGATGCAAACAACATAGTGCAGGCACTCCCTCAGTGTTTAGTTTTAATGGATTGCAACTATGAATGATTAGTGTTTGGGAGAAGGAAAACATAACAGCACTGCAGGCTGACTGACTTCCACTGGGTGTGTCAGATTAGATCTACAAAGTGTTAGATGTAAGGTTGGAAATGTAGGTAAGCAGCACACTGTTTCACAAGTTGTCCTCCTTAACCAACCTGCCCTTCATTTGTTGGCAATTGCATATAGGTTCATAAGTTCATTGGTGTTTACTAGGCTAACAACCACGAGACCCTTTTTAAGCCTAGCCATTCATCCCAAATCTCTGACAAGTTCTGATACTCTTGATAAGTGTAAACATGGGCCTCGGAGATGAACCATTTACAGGTTGCCTGTATCTATTACAGACATAGGTGCCAAACCAGGGATAAATTTCCAGTTTGCCATCCAATTGCCCAAATTGCACTTGAATTGGGTTAGGAAGGAACTCTGCTTCATATGGATGAGGAGCCTGTTCCATAGATAAGGAAGTCTCTGTCATACATACCTATCTCTCTAGCAGGTCCTCTCTATATCATAGGCAAGGTTTAAGTCTTTACAATGGGTAATTCTGGTGCTGTTTGTTTTGTGTATATGCAGGAGGTCCATCAGAGTGGGGTCTGACAATGTCCTGTATGCCAGGCATAGATATTATTTCCACTTAATATCCTCACACATTTTAAGGCCAATGATATATAATGGCTTACAGACTGCATGTCTCAGATTACTGGTCAGATAAATGAAGAATGGCCAAAAAACACAGAAAGACAGAGCTGTATATTTGCAAGTAGTAATCATGACAGGTTGTGGGATCACTAGGTGTACTACATCCAAAAGTAATAAATGTAGAAATAACACTTGTATTGTTTGATATCACTGTAGATGCTGTTGCAGTTTGGGTTTGATATCACTGTAGATGCTGTTGCAGTTGGTTGTGTGCAGATTGAGTTCAGTTCTTTGATGCAAAGCTGTTTGTGTGGCAAAGAGGGCTAATACACCCACACTGTGTTCTGAAGGTGCATTGGAGTGAGAGTTCAAATCCAGATATATGTAGACATATCTGATGTGAGCCAATATTTTCTTGTGTATATGTCATATATCGATTTTCCTCATTTCATCTACTTGGTCTGTTTGCTTTTTCCTCCTTTTCTGTCTTTGTTTGCATAACTTTTTGGAGGGGGCCCAGTGTTTGCGCAATGTGGTGCTTGGCACAATCATGGGAATGGAGGAAATGAATGCTGTGTTTGGCTGTGTTTATCTCATTTGAGTGAAGTGCAGCAGTGTGCAGATTGGACAACTGGACCCCCCCCCCCCAGAATGCAGGCAGGACCCAGACAACCAAAAACAGAAACCAGAAACATTCAAGTAATGATATGGGGCATCTACCAAACCCCAATAAGCAGCGTTGTGCAGCAGTTAACAGCAAGACTTTAAGAATGATTAGTAAAATAGGGAATGTTATGTAACTACTTCTGTGGCAGCAGGTGTAAGGGTAGGGTTAGAGTACAGATTGTCCTGCATTCTAGCATAGGGTGTGCAGCCTTTTGTAATGTTATGACATTACAGTCAAGAGCAATGAACTGAAAGATAGACAAGTGTTATTTCAACCTTCTTGTGGCAACAGGTGTAAGTGTAGGACTGCTATAAACATGGTCCTAGGTTTGAATACAGAATATTCCATACACTTTTACTGTTGTTCCACTTCCAATTATGCTGACTCTCACTTATGACACTTGAGATAAAGGAGGTGATATTAATTATATGTATGAGGGCAGACAGAGTAGTATTGTGTCATTTATTTATTTATCTGCGTATTATCACATTTATTAGCAGATGTATGACTGTGGCTATACTGTGCACTATATTTCTGTAGGTATAATTCTGCTGTTTAGATTGGCATGGGTTTCTCATTTGTCTAACACACATACACAACTGCCTGTACATCCAATAACCTTGGACTTGTTATTGAAATTATGTAATGCCTCACTGCTGTTCTCTACTTACCATCGCTCAAACACATTGCGTAGTGGTAAGCACTGATGAGCAACTTGTTTGTGCAATGGTAAACGGAGCATAACCATTTCAAACAGTGTGCTCACTACCAGTAAAAACAGTAACTGGATTTGGTGGGAAAGCATCAGGCTCCATTGCTCTAGATCCATGACAGACATGGCAGGCATTTGTGAGGATGGTGGCAGGTTTACAGCACAGAGGCGAGATGTCCAGGAGTCCAAGATTTTTATTGGACTCCTAGTTATGAAACATAGCAACAGGCTTCTACACGGGAACTATTCTGGCTCCCAGTATAAGTCAGAGGGTTGGGATAGTTTAGCCCAGGCTATGTCCAGTGCCACAGGTATCCCATGCACTGGAGAGCAATGTAAGCATCGTTATAATGGCCTACAGAGGAAGAAGAGGAATACCCTCAACCAGTGGATTGAGGAATTTAGGACTGAGGACATCCCACACTTGTTTAAGTATCATATACAGAGAATACTTGCAAGAATTATACGCAAGACTGGTATTCATAATGATCTTCTGTTCTGTTTTTTCCACACCTGTCACTGACAGTGAGTACAATATCCAAACCCATGTGGCTACACTGGCGAGGATGAGGGAAGCATGTAGCATGTATGCAGCAGAAGAGTAACGTTATTCTAGCATTAAAAGTTAAGTTTTATTTTTTTATTTATTTAACATTTGTTTACCGGGAAAGTCTGACTTGGATCAAAGCAAATTTTCAGTGGAGGCCTGGGGAGAAATGCATGTCTTTGTAACATGGGAGAAAAACAGAGCACCCGAAGGAAACTTACACGAATGCAGGGAGGACATGCAGACTCCGCACAGAATGCACTCCACCTGAGAATTGAACCAGGGAATCTCTTGCTGTAAGGTGACAATGCTACCACTAAACTACTTAATGATAGCTTTTTTGGCATTATATAGAGTTGTATCAAAATGAGCATGCATATCTCATAGGTTCATAAGTTCATAGGTAGGTACTAGGCTATATGCCTGAAGGCATTTATAAGCCTAGCCAGAATGTGTTGGCTTTCACCACCCCCTTAGATTAGTTCCCTGTGCCTCTGTCCAGCAGACCCACTGAAGTGATCCCTGGGGTAAACTTTCTGTTTCCCATCCACTCGTCAAGGTTTCTCTTGAAGAGTGTAAGCAAGGAGCTCTGCCTAATGTAGATTGGAATCTTGTTCCAAAGCATGGGAAGTCTCTGGGACAGGAATCTATCCCTCCAGCAAGTCCTATGTATTGTTGTTGTGAGGTTTAGATCCCTAGAGCATGTGGCGCAAGGGGATAAGGTTTTCTTTAGGTGGAGCATGTCCATCAATTCTGGGTTGAACATGGCTTTGCATGTCAAGCATAGATCACCTCTCAGTAGGTGGTATGCAACCGAGTACAGCTGGACTTTCTTCAGTCGAGCTGCATAGGGCATCTGTTTGAGGCCAGTGATCCTCTTGGTGAGGTACTTTTGTGGTCTTTCCAGCTGTTGCAGGTGTCTTGTAAGGTACATTCCAAATGGGGCATTGTACTCTAAGATGGGTCTGATGAGTGATGAGTAGAGGGGCACAATGACCTCTTTTGATCTGGATGCGAACCCTTTTGTGATTAGGTGGGCCACTTAGAAGGATTTTCTAACCACTTTGGCAAAGTGATTATCAAAGGAGAGATTACTATCTACTTAGGTCCCCAGTTCCCTTATTATGTCTTCCATATTTAGGGGACTATCACCTATGTGGTAGTTTGTGGGTACTTTGTTTTTTCCAAAGGGGATGACTATGCACTTTTTGGCAGTTAGCTTGAGGCCATGATTTTGACACCAGATATCCATCTCAGTTAGACCCTTTTGGAGGAGGTCTGTATCAGCCAAAGAGTCAATTATAGCCCCTAGTTTGCAGTCGTCTATGAACGTGGTCAGCCATAGTC
The DNA here is from genome assembly GCF_019279795.1 of Protopterus annectens. Classification (NCBI taxonomy): domain Eukaryota; kingdom Metazoa; phylum Chordata; order Ceratodontiformes; family Protopteridae; genus Protopterus; species Protopterus annectens. The sequence goes on from NC_056740.1 coordinate 449,183,216, forward strand.
CTCCTGTGCTTGCCTGTACCTCTGAGAAGTATATGCCGAACAGGAGGGATCCTAGGACCGAGCCCTGGGGAATGCCACTTGTAACCAGTTTAGAGTCAGACCTAGCAGCCGCAACTCCATCATGTGGGTTCTGTCCATGAGCCAGTTGGCAACCCATCTTGTGATGTAGGGGTTTATGTTCAGGCTGGTGAGCTTGTCTATAATGCCAGAATGGGGAATGGTGTCGAAGGCCTTTGTGAGGTCTAGGTAGGCTGTGTGTACCACCTTTCCCTTATCTATAGCCTTGGTAGCTGTCTCAAAGAAGTCCACCAGGTTTAGGAGGCATGATCTACCCTTAACAAAGCTGAACTGGGTAGGGTCCAGTGTTTAGAGGTTACCAATGTCTCTGTTAATGAGTTCCATGACAATGTGCTCTTTAGCTTTGCAGTCCAAGCAAGTCAGGCTTATAGGGTGATAGTTCCCGGGGTCTGTTGTGGCTCCACCTTTGTGGAGTGGAATAACCATTGCTGTGCTCCACTCTATGGGTATGTAGCCTGTGGAGAGGTTGAGTTTGAACAGTGTGTTTAGGTGAGGGATTAGTTCAACTTTGAGCTCATGTAGGACGCAGCCTGGGACACTGTCCAGTCCCATTAATGCTGTGTTTTTGGGTTTGGAGAGGGCTGTTTTAATCTGAGTGTCTGTGATTTCAGGGGCTCTACATTTTTCTGGTATGGTTATGGGACCTTTTGGGGGTGAGAGGGCGGTGATGTTTGCAGTGAATCTGTCGGCCAGGATGTTGGCTTTATCGGTCGGTTCAGTGTATTTTGTGCCATTCTGCACTAACTCCAAGCAGATCTGAGCATTGCCACTTAGATTCTTGACATAGCTAAAGAATGCCTTGTGGTTATCTTTGGAGTCCTTGGCAATTTTTCTTTCGAAGCTCACCTTGGATGATTTTATGAGGGATTGTAGTTTCTTGCTGATACTGATCAGGGATGTCTTCCCTTCTTGGGATATTACTATTTTCTGTACTAGTTTCCTCCTTCTATTGTATAGCTTGTTTATGGCAGGAGTACACCAGACTGGTTTCCTTTTCTTGGAGGAGTGAGTCTTGGGTTTGTTTGGGATAGCATTCTTGTAGGTGCCCATAGAATGCATTAGTAAAGGATTTTGCAGCTTGGACAGCATTATCCTTTAGCATGGGGGCTTTGAAACTTTCCACCTCAGTCTTAAGTAGCGTGAGGTTTGCTTTTGAAAGTTTTTCACAGTGGTTTCCTTGTCTGGGGTGGGGGCGGAATGTGGATATCCAAAGTGATTTGTTTATGATCAGATCTAACCACCAGTGAGGGGTTGACCTCCGGTGTGAAACACCGGTCGCCCATGTTGGTGATGGCCAGATCCAATATGTTGTCACCTCTGTTGGGAGTGTTGACCAGTTGATCCAGGGCATTTGAGTTTATAAATTGTAGGAAACGTTGGGCAAGGGCATTAGTACTTGAGTAGTTCTCCCAGTTAATGTTTGGGTAATTGAAATCACCCAATATTAGGATGTTTGGTAGGACCTTTATGTTTCCCAGTGTTTCCAGAAACACAGAATGGGGGTCCTGGGACATGGTGGGTGATCTGTAGCAGACTACAACTTAAATTGCAGTTTTGCCCATTGTTAGTTGCACGTGGATGATCTCTGAAGCATCGTGCTGTGCCACTAACCTGGAGGTGTGGGTATCCTTGATGACTATGGATACACCCCCGCCTTTTGTATTTCGGTCCAAGTTCTGTGGCCAAAATGTATGGTATGAATTGTAGCCTGGTAGTGCTGGGGTGCTCTCTGGAGCCTTAAACCAGGTTTCTGTTACTGCACATATATCAATTTTCTCCATACTGAGGAGTGCCTCAAGTGCATGCATTTTGAGTTTTAGACTTCTGGCATTGAGTAATATTACCCTCAGTTTTTTGTTACTTGTGCTATTTACGGTGGTGGGTTTGTCTTTTGAGCCTTGCCTAAAAAAGGCACTATGGGGGTGGCAAGAGCCTTGGCCAGGATTCAAAAGCTGCTATAGCAAAGCAGCATGGCTTGTCGAGCATATCATCCCAGGTGGACAGACACTGGATCCCCTTTGAATGACACCAGAAACATAGCCAATTGTTGAAATTGATAATTTTTTCTTTATACCATGGTATCATTCTTGGTGAGGGCAGGATGCTACTCAGGGTCAGGGTCATACTGGCCTGGGCTATGTGATCAGAGAGCTCTTCTATGTCTCTTTTCATGTAGTCAAGGAAGGTATGGCTCAGGTCATTCACATCAACATGGACAATGACAGAGTCGTATTTGTACTTGTTCTGGAGTGACCTGAGTGCTAGTGTTATGTGGCGAATCCTGGCTCCCGACAGGCAGCTAACAGTAACCTTCTCCTTATTCAACCTAGTGAGTGGGACGTCAGTGTGCCTGACTATAGAGTCACCTATTACTAATATGTTGGGTATGTTATTTTGCCTTAAGGGCTGTGATTGCATGGCACACTGGTTTTGTGAAGTATGTGTTTCATGGTTTGTGTTGGTGGTGGAGGTTACTTGAATGCCTGCTTTGGAGGTCTCTGTTGCTTTTGCAGATTTTTATTTAGAGCCTCCGAGTATGTTTTCATGTATTTGTGTGTGTTTTTGCCAGTGCTGGTTTAATGCGTCTATGCGAGACTGGTGGTGTGATGCAAGTATTTTCCTTCTCCTCTTGACTGTCTGATCCAGTCTTGGCTTGGGAGAGATTAGCCTCCAGTTTGGCTGTATAATTGCATCTCTCGCGTGTATTAGTGGTTGGTGGTAGGAGGAGAGGATTGTCTGTGTACACTGAGGCAGTTGTAACATTGCCTCAAAATGCATAGATTCACCAGTTGGACTGGAGAGTACTCCTGAAACTGCCCTTTGGACATGTCTGTATAGGTACAGTGAACTTTTTTACTGAATGGCTGGTAAGGTCGAATAGAGAGCTTTGTCCTTCTATACAGTATAGGAGGGTCTAGTGATATGGTTTATAAGTGCTTGCTATGAGTTTTGAGCAAGTGTCAGGCTGAGAAATGAATGGCTTGAATGCTTAAGTTGAAAGTTTGTCTAGTTCCATGGGAAAATTGAAGAGGAGACTTTGCGGAGCCGGGAATAGTTATACCATAGCTAACCGGTGCTGCCTGGTGCACAAAACCGGGCAAATGCAGTATTTATAGCAGAGAAATGAAAGAGATAGAAATTAGCCCAAAATGGAAAATAAACTACTCATTTCTGGGCTGAAGCCACTCCTCCAGGGACAAATAGGCTACTCAAAGCTCCCCTCTCTCACAGGTGAACAGGGAAACCTCCTTCTATCTAAGTAAGTTATGGGCAAACACAGAGATTTGTAACACAGCCCTGAATTCAGCACTAACCTGAAAACTGGACTATACTAGCTTAGAAAGGCGGGAAACAAGTATATATATATATCTATATATATATATATATATATATTTTTTTTTTTTTTGTTTGTTTTGTTTTTTTCAGAAAATAAAGCACATACAATAAAAAAAAACACTTCGCACAGAAAAGGATACTTATTGTTATATATCTCAGATCAGAGTTGTAGTCAATGCCCCCTAATAATAAAGTAGGAAGAAACACAAATACAGTAAAAACAGATGAATAAAGTGCAATATATATATATATATATATATATATATATATATATATATATATATATATATATATATATATATATATACACACACACAAGTGCAATTTATATATAATAGAAAATGAACAAACTGATTTAAACAAGTTACCCAATTAACCAGAAAAAAGCTCAAAACTGAGCCCTGTTCCAGCAGTCTTCAATCAGACAAGTTCTAACTGCACACTCCTGCTACTAGGGTGCAGTGGAACCTTCTCCAAAAAAGATGGCCTGGATCAGTGCTTGTGTCTTTGTGGACTTGGAGAAAGCATATGATAGGGTGCCTAGAGAGGAGTTGTGGTATTGTATGAGGAAGTCAACAGTAGCAGAGAAGTATGTAAGAGTGGTACAGGATATGTACGAGGGTAGTGTGGCAGTGGTGAAGTCTGCAGTGGGAGTGACAGATCCATTTAAGGTGGAGGTGGGATTACATCAAGGATCAGCTCTGAGCCCTTTCTTATTTGCAATGGTGAGTGGACAGGTTGACAGACGAGATCAGGCAGGAGGCCCCATGGAATATGATGTTTGCAGATGACATTGCGATCTGGAGTGAGAGTAGGGACCAAGTTGAGGAGACCCTGGAGATGTGGAGATATGCTCTAGAGAGGAGAGGAATGAAGGTCAGCAGGACTAAGACATAATATGTGTGTGTGAATGAGAGGGAGGATAGAGGAATGGTGAGGATGCAGGGAGTCGAGGTGATGAAGGTGGATGAGTTTAATTACCTGGGATCAACAGTTCAGGGTAATGGTGAGTGTGGAAGAGATGTGAAGAAGAAAGTACAGGCAGGGTGGAATGGACGGAGAAGAGTGTCAGGAGTGATTTGTGACAGACTGGTACCAGTAAGAGTGAAAGGGAAGGTCTACAAGAGGATAGTGAGACCAGCTATGTTGTATGGGTTGGAGATGGTGGCATTGACAAAAAGGCAGGAGTCAGAGCTGGAAGTGGCAGAGTAAAAGATGTTAAGATTTGCACTGGGTGTGACAAGGATGGACAGGATTAGGAATCAGTATATTACAGGGTCAGCTCAGGTTGGGCGGTTTGGTGACAAAGTCAGAGAGGCGAGATTGCGTTGGTTTGGGCATTTGCTGAGGAGGGATGCTGGTTAGATTGGGAAAAGGATGCTAAGGATGGAGCTGCCAGGTAAGAGGAAAAGAGGAAGGCCTAAGATAAGGTTTATGGATGTGGTGAGAGAAAACATGCAGGTGGTTGGTGTGACAGAGCAATATGCAGAGGACAGGAAGAAATGGAAACAGATGATCTGCTGTGGCGATCCCTAACAGGAACAGCCGAAAGAGAAGAAGAAGTGCTCAAGTTATACAAACAAAGCTAGATACAACAGGCCTGAATCTGGTCTGTGCTACAGCAACAAGGTGCACCAATTTCTGAAAGAAACAGTTCAAATAAGCAGGCACGATAAGCCTATGACCAGAAATTCCCAGCTCAGAAGGGCAGAATCCAGCCTCTCCTCCAAGAGTGCAGACCACAAACCTTCTTAATGTAGAATAACTGGCCTGAAGCCCAAGTGCTTTAGCCAGAATTAATGCACTTTTAGAATAGCAGACACTGAGCCTTCAATCAGCATTTCTCAGCTTAGAAGGATGTAAGCTACCTGTCCTGCCACAACAGTGCAGACCACAAACCTTCTTAATGTAAAACAACCTGTATGAAGCCCAAGTGCTTAAACCAAAAGACTTAGAATAACAGTTACAATTTAATCATGCTATGACCAAGCAGTAATAAATGCAGCAGAATAAATAAAACTGAGTACTTTTAAGAAAGGCAAAATAAAGTAGGAGGAATCACAAATACAGTAAAAGCAGATGAATAAAGTGCAATTTGTTTTTGTTAGTAAAGTGCAAGGAGAGAGGAAGGAAGAGCTTAAATGGGTTGGCCTTCTCAAATCTTCTCTCTGTATTAAGTAGAGTGAACACTAGACTCAGAATATGATCTCACTGTACTGGGTTAAGTGAACAAATGAGATGGACCCAGGAGGAGTGTTCTAATACAGACTTACACTAATACCAACACAAGAACAGAGAGGGTGGGTGGGGAACTAACTGCAGAGAGACACACAGCACACTGTTCAATGAAACACACAATTAAGAAACAGAAAAAATGAAAATAGAGTACTTTTAAAACTGCACGTTTGTACCTAGAAGACTAAAATACACTACTGCAAGTTTTACTTAACTTCAGCTTCTAATGCACATGTTTGTAGCCAAGCAAATCTCTCAGAAGTTGAGCATAAAATGAATTCTCAAACTTTGTGGATAGCACTTAAAGTACAGAGGAATCCCTCTAGGTTATTAAATATCAGATAACAAAGAAGTGAGAAGACCGCCATCCCCTCTTATAGCAGAGAGACACACAGCACTTTATTCAATGAAACACAACTCTCAACTGCAAAAGCCTGTATGCATGCATTAGACTGAAGCACAAACCAAGAGTACAATGTTAGACTTTAGTCAGAGGTTGTGTGTTCAAATACCACACTTCCCAACTATACAATGCTGCTACTTTTTCAATAATATTTAAATTAAATTCAGACCTCTATACCAGTGGCAAAAATGCCCTGCTATAAACTGTAATCTGTATTACTGGAACACACAAATGTGCAATATATGCACATGTCAAGGATTACTTGCTGTCATCTGTAGTATAGTGTGCATCTGTTAGAAGGTGGTAGTCTTAAATGTACAAGTTAACTTAACAGACTCAAGTAATTGTATTAATGCATTGTATGTGGTATATGAAGGTACTAATCTTATCTCTGTTTTTCTCATGCCCAACCCTTATCTCTCGTTTTTATTTTATTTTTATTTTATTTCATATTATTTATAAAAAATATTTTTAAGTATTTTTTTTATTTTATTTTATGAATATGTTTCGTAAAACATTCATTTTTTATTTTATTTTTGATTTTTTATTTTATTTTATTTTTTAATTTTGTGTGTCATCAGAATGTGTCCTGTCCCACAGGATCTGTCTGCCTCCTCCCCCTCCACCAGCTCTAGCATTGATGCCCAGCATGTCTGGCAGCCAACCTGGCAGCACCACCTCTGCTGCCCCTGCACTGGCAGCCCACTCAGGTAATCCTTCCCAGGAGACTGGCCCAGGGGTACCCTCTGGGAGCAGTGGTGAAGGTGGTGATTTTATCACCTGCACCAAGTGCCAGGGATGGTACCTAGGATTGTGCACAGCACCACTGGTGCATGCCTATGCCAGCTGGAGAGGCTGCTGGCCCTCATTTTGAGTAGTAATAGGAGGAGGAAAAGGAGATGTGAAGTACTCCAGCCAGCAACAGAATGAGGTGACAGTGATGACAGTCCAGTGAGTGAGGACTCAATTCTCACTGTCACCAAGCTTGATAACTATGGGTTCGGGATGTCCCCATCCTCATCCTAGTCATGGTTTTCCCCAACCTTTTGTATCCATCACCATCCCTATCTCTTGATTTATTTGTCTTCTCTGTCTGCAATTACTTCCTCACCTACCCAACTTATCTGACCTAGACATACCTACATCCCTTCCCCAACATTTCTCTCTCTCTCTCTCTCTCTCTCTCTTCACTTTTTTGGGCTCCATGTTTGTGCAAAGGTGCATGGCAAACAGGTGTGGTTACTCTCACACAATGCCACTTAACACCATTGCACTATGCCAACACACAGCAGCAGATCTCATATAAACAACTGATGTCATTGCATTATCAGTCTGTAAAGAAAAGTATTTTAAAGCATGACACACACCTGTATTTCAACCCTGTACCATCTGGCCCAAAAAAGGAACATATCACTGCATTAACATATGCTGCCACAGAGTCAGTTAAGCAGCAGGTGTATTTCATAGACTCGATACTAACAATCAGACTTTAGTAATGTAACTCGCATTTGTGCACTGCTTAGCTGTGCACAAGCATGTGTATCTTGCATGTGTATGCACTTTGCTAACCACTGCACAAACCTGCTGCTCACTGAGCTATGGAAATGTACATATTATGTTATATTACTGCTGTTTACTGTCCACTTCCTGTATAGGACATGAAATTACAAGTGGAAACATTACAAACTTCAAGGCTCCATAGAGCACCCTTGCAATACCAGGCTACAACTCTTACAACACATTTCAGCCTCCAAACCAGGACCAAAACACTAAAGGTGGAGGAGTGTCCATATTCACCAAGGATATTCAAACCTCCAGGCTAGTTGCCCAATACAATGCATCCAAAATTTTCCAGGTGCAACTAACACTAGGTAAGACTGCAATCCAAATTGTAGCTTCCTACATATCTCTCACCATGCCCCAAGATTCTCACTACACCTTTCTAAATACACTGGGAAATATTAAGATACAACCAAACACCCTAATACTAGGTGATTTCAACTACTCTGCCATTAACTGGGAAAACTACTGGGAAAACTACTCGTGTACCAACACCTTTGCCCAACGGTTCTTGGAATTCATAAATTCCAATGCCCTGGATCAACTAATCCATAGTCCCACCAGGGGCTCCAATATCCTGGACCTGGTCATTACCAACATGGGAAATCAGTGCTCCACACCAGTGGTCACCCCCTCGTTGGTTAGGTCTGACCATAAGGTAATCACCTTTGACATCCACAACTCACCCCCACCCTCCAGTAAGTAAACATCTGTAAAAAAGTTCTCCAAGGCCACATTCATGCTACTCAAGTCAGAAGTGACAAACTTTATGACACCCATGCAGATGAGAACTGAAAGTTTGACTGCCGAATCCTACACTAAAGCACTGTATGAGCACAACCACTCGTGCATGAATCGTGCCATCCCAAATAGAACCAAGATGCTGTCCTCCAAAAAAGGAAGCCAATCTGGTGGTCCCCTGTCATAAACTAGCAGAAGGAAGCTGTTGCAGAAAAGAAGAAAATCCCAGGATGCACAAAACTCACTTACCAACCTCATAAAATCCGCCAAAGCCAGTTACAAAAATAAAATTGCCAAAGATTCCAAAGACAACCACAAGGCATTCTATAGTTATGTCAAGAATCTAAATGGCAATGCTCAGATCTGCTCTGAGCTGCAACAGAATGTCATTAAATATACTGATCCCAAGGACATTGCCAATATCCTGACAGATCGATTCAGTGTCAACTTCACCCCCCTCTCTCTTTAGGGGAAAAAGGCCCACCTCAATACCGAAAGATTGCCAAATTCCAGTAATCACGGCCACACAGGTAAAAACCACACTCTCAAAAGCCAAGAATACAGCATCCATGGGACCAGACGACATCCCAGGCTGTGTACTACATGAACTACAAAATGAACTGGCACCTCACCTAAGTGTCATGTTTAATTATAGCCTCACCTCAAGCTTTGTGCCCACTGAGTGGTGCATAGCTACAGTTATCCTACTCCACAAGGGGGGGGGATCCACCTTGGATCCTGGGAACTACCATCCCATCAGTCTGATGAGCCTGATCTGCAAGGCCATGGAACGTATTATCATGGAACTTATAAACAAAGACATTGTCAACCTTCAAACACTGGCCCCACCCAGTTTGGCTTCGTGAAGGGCCAATCATGTCTCCTGAACCTGATTGACTTCTTTAAATCAGTCTCCAGAGCTGTGGATGAGGGTAAGGTGGTCCACACAGCCTATCTGGACCTCGCCAAGGCCTTTGACACCATCCCACACTCTGGAATAATAGATAAACTTACTAAGCTGGGCATAAATCCCTATGTCACCTGATGGGTTGCCAAATGGCTTACTGACAGAACCCACACTGTAAAAGTAGCCGACTCCAAATCCAGCTCCAGACAAGTGACAAGTGGAGTACCTCAGGGTTCAGTGCTGGGACCGCTCTTGTTTGGCATCTACTTCTCTGAAGTACAGGCCAACACTAAGGGACTCTACCTAACAAAGTTCACAGATGACTGCAAACTGGGAGCCATTATTGAATCCCCAAATGATGTGGATATTCTACAAAAGGGCCTTGCAGAAACATATGCTTGGTGCCAGAGCCATGGGCTCAAGCTCAATGCCAAGAAGTGTATAGTTATCCCCTTTGGAAAAAAAAACATTTACCCCTGAATTACCACATAGGTAGCAGTACACTAAACACCAAAAGTGTGATAAAAGACTTAGGAACACAGGTGGACAGTGGTCTCACCTTCGATATCCACATCACCACAACAGTCATGAAATCCTTCTATGCGGCACACCTCATCACTAAGGGATTTCCATCCAGAAAAAAAGGAGGTCATTGTCCCACTGTACTCATCCCTCATTAGACCCATCATAGAGTACAGCACCCCATTTGGTATGTACCTCACAAGACATCTGTAACAACTGTAAAGGCCACAGAAACACCTCACTAAAAGAATCACAGGCCTAAAGCAGATGCCCTATGCTGACCGATTAAAAAAACTCCAGCTATATTCTGTCATATATCATCTACTCAGATGTGATCTCTGCTTAACATACAAGGCCATGTCAAACCCAGAGCTGTTGGACATGCTACACTTAAAGAAATTCCAATCCATCAGAGCCACATGCTCCAGGGACCTAAACCTTGTCATCACAATGAACAAAACATGCTGGAGGGATAGGTTTCTGACCCAGAGACTCCCCATACTCTGGAATAGACTGCCCATACATGTCAAGCAAAGCACCACCTTGGCCCTTTTCAAAAGGAGCCTTGATGACTGGATGGGAGATAGGAAATTTACCCCAGGGATCACATCAGTCGTCCTGCTAGACAGGGGTCCAGGGAAGAAATAGCCAGGGAATTGTTATGGCTAGGCTTGTACAGGCCATAGGGCCAATAGCCTAGTACCAATCTATGAACCTATGAACCTATGACCCTATCTAACAATATGTCACATATTTAGACTACATCCATGTGTTGGCACCCGCCAGCACTGCAACCATAGGTTCTCAGTACTTTTTCCACACATATATCTACCATACTACAAAATGTAATATCAAATGTTGTGTGCTATGCAATGCACATCAGTCTGGTAACATGCAAAGCTACAACTATCGACCCATAAACCTAAAAGTCTTATCCGTAAGGCTAGGGAAGGAACCAGTATGGACCATATCCACAGGGAGATAGGTGACTTTTGATACACTTGACCCTACTTATTTTTTTTTGTCAATGGTAGATTTTGCTTATTGACTCTTGTGGACTTCTTGGATACTGACCCCAAAGATCTAGATGAGGGATAACAGGACATTATTCCCCATTCATAGTGAAGATCTCCCATATGTGAATTAAGCCATAGAGTAGTAAAGGGATAGGCAACTGGCTCACTGACATAACACACATTATCAAAGTTGGGGACTGCACCACCACTACTAGCCACTTAACATTAGAATACCACAAGGATCTGTGCTGGGCCCCAGCTGCTTATGAACTACTCCCCTGAAGTGCAGGCAATGGTAGATGACCGGTAGTTTATCAAGTTTGCAGATGACTGTTAGCATATTGCAGAAGGGGCTGCCACACACACATGATTGGTGCCAAACTCATGGACTGAACCTTAAAGCATACAATGCCTCCTAGTCCCCTTTGGCAATGGAGTACCCCTCCTAATTATGATATACATAGCACCTCTCTAAGCTCAAACATCATGTTGTGGGACTTGGGAACATGTGTTGATAATAATATGCACTTTAATCACAGTGTGTCCATAGTGGTGACACACACATTCTGCATTGCGCACATCATACATATGGACATCACATCCAAGACAAGGGTGGTCATACTGCTACTGCACAGTACCCTTATCAGACCACTAAATGAGACTCCATTCTGTCTGCACCTCACCAGACATCTGCAGCAATTGGAAAAAAACAGAGTTGTGCCTGGGAGATTCCAGGGCCTCCAAACATGACATACATGGAAAGACTGAAAGACCTGTCACTGTACTCACTATCATGCTGAGTGCTGAGAAGTGACCTATGCTTGCCCTACAGAGCAGTCTCAGACCCTGTCCTACTGAAAATGCTGGACATCTGCAAATCAAATGGGACAATAATAATTTAGCCCAGGGTTCTCAACCTACCCTGTGACATAAACAGAACATGCTGGGAAGACCGATATATCCCCAATGACTCACAATCATCTGTAATGGGTTCCCACCTAGTGTGAAGCAGTGCTTCTCAATGGCCCTGTTCATGCACAACCTTGACTACTGGTTGGGTGATTGTAAAGTCACCTCTGGGGTGGTACCTATGTCCCTCATGGACAGGGCCACTTGGTGCTGCTTGCAAACTAGCTTTGCTAACAATGACCATCCAACTAGGCTCAACAAGGGTACTTGTGTTTTTATACAGCTAGACTTCTACACATAGTAAGGCCATTATGCTAGCAGCCTCCTATGAACTACGAGCCTATGCAGGCCTCCCAAAATGTCTCTCACATGGCCTTCTGATATCATCTACTATAAGTTTACCTGCACTCTTAGAAAAGTTAGACTTGTGCTGCAGTGCTAGTGTGAATTACTTGCTCTGTAATCTGTGTACTTGGGTAAGGGTTCTGTTCTCACTGCAGCCAACTGTGTGTGTGTGTGTGTGTGTGTGTGTGTGTGTGTGTGTGTGTGTGTGTGTGTGTGTGTGTGTGTGTGTGTGTGTGTGTGTGTGTGTGTGTGTGTGTGTGTGTGTGTGTGTGTGTGTGTGTGTCTAGACAGCAGAGCAGAAGTGTGTATCCCACAGTTGCTGCTCCAATACCACAGATTGACAGTATTTTGATTATTGCAGATGCCTACACATCCATTTCATGCATTTCACCCAACATCTTGCCCCCCCCCCCCTACATGGCCTGCTTATGTCATCGACTATAAGTTCACCTGTGGTTCTGTAAAAGTCAGACTTGCACCATTGTACTTGTGTAAAGTATTGGGTTTTGTAGTCTGTGCACTTAGATAGGTAGGGTTTCTGTTCTCACTACAGTCAACTGTGTGTGTGTTTGTGTGTGTGTGTGTGTGTGTGTGTGTGTGTGTGTGTGTGTGTGTGTGTGTGTGTGTGTGTGTGTGTCTGTGTGTGCTCTTGCTTAACATTACAGAGAGTGTTTTACACCAGCATGTGGAACACTGTTATTAATACATTCTCCTCAACAGACACTGCTGATGTCATTAGCTATATCTGATTTTTGGATATGCAGTACTCCCACCAGGGCAGGGTCAGACACTAGCCTGGCGGCCAGGCAGATCTCATCTCATCCTACACCACACAGGTTACACTGACATGGCTTTAACTCTATCTAAATACATCATGGCATGGTTTGTAGGCCCTGTATTATCTTGCTCAGAAAGCCCTGTGGTCTCTCCAGCTGCTGCATCTGTCTGGTGAGGTACATGTGAAAGAGAGCATTATACTCTTTTACTGTTCTGATGTGGTTTGACTACAGTGCTGTCATACAATCCTAAGATATGCATATGATGGTTATGATGTATGATGTACACAACATAGGCTTTCAATACCAGTGTGTACACTTGGTGGTTGAAGTTCAGACTGTTATATACATGTGTTCCCATTGCTGGCATCAATGGGTGCCAGCATAGCAGGATTGTTGTCAATGTTATGATTAACATGAAATTCCACTTTTCAGATGGAACAGCATAAAAAAGACATGTTTCTGTATTTAGTTGTAGATCATGTGCCTTTGTCCACATCATTTGTCTGTGTTAGCTCCTCCTGTAGTATGTTATCATCATTGGTGGACTCTGTTAGCCCCTCCTATAGTATGTTATCATCACTGGTGGACTCTGTGTTAGCCCCTCCTGTAGTATGTTATTATCATTGGTGGACTCAATGATTGCAGCCAATATGCAAGAATCAGCAAACCTGGTAAGCCAAAGGCCATATACTTTAGCCGGAATTGTCGAGAAATAGAGTCCAAACAGTGAAGGGCCAAACACAGATCCCTGGTATTTGACAGTGGTGACAGCTCTACTGGTACAGGCTGATTCACTAACTTTCACAGTATGTGTTCTGTTGATGAGTCAATTGGTTATCCATCTACTAATGTAAGGGTTAATCTTCAGCTGGGAGCATTTTTCAATGTTACTTACGTGGGGGATTGTGTCAAAACCCTAGGCCAGATCACGATAGGCATTATGCACTGTGACCTGGCCTAGGGTTTTGATACAATCCCCCACATAGGTAACATTGAAAAATGCTAGGCCAGATCACAATAGGCATTATGCACTGTGACCTTCATCCAGACCTACCACATGGAAACAATGGCCGGTGACAACATCACAGATTGCCTATGGTGTGACTCAGCACATACACCTTCCTGATATGGTTGGATACACACTTCAACACGCCCTTCACACACACAGTGTCTTAACATAAGGGGCTCGTGGCAAGGGCAGCCAGGCTTTGGATATTGCTTCAAGACATTGATTTATTGATGATAATGAGGGTCCTGAAGCTGGTCAGTCTCATTATAATTAAGGATAGTAGTTGTCCCTTCTCTTGGGTTTGAGTTTATATTTTACTGTCATATTAAATTTAATTTAGCGTCGCCATGTTTGAATTAGCTGACTGAAGCTTCTTTGTCCCTCTTATTGCTTTATTAGCTTAACCCTTTCCCTTACCTCTTCTCACATTTTTTTATATAAAATGTTGCAAAGTAAAGAAAAAATGTGTTACCTGGTCACATGTCCTGTCCTTAGAGAAAGATGCACAGGGAATGCATAATTCACAAGCTTATAAAATATGCTTTCAAAGGTGGGTATATGCATCATGCTATAGCTTTATTATGCCGGCCCGAAATGGGAACACATGATGGTAAACTGCGTATTATAAGAGAAATCACTAGATATTTGCTACATTGTAGCTGCTGGGAGCACTTCTCTATGCATCTACCATACCTATCTGAAAAGTTGGGGTGTGATGACATTGGTGTTCCTATCATTGCATGATAACCCCATTCTGGTACACTGTATTTTGTTAAATTCATAGTTCTGCTGCTATTACTGGTTTTGATATGAACAGCAAGCTTTGTTGACAAGAAGCATTTGATGACCAGGTCATACTTCTGGATTTACTCAGGAGATAGGAATGACTTTCAAATTGTTTTCATTATTCATCTTAAATTATGTCACTTTGACTTTTATTATTGATTATTGATTATTATAATTGATTTATTATCGATTTTTTTTATCTTACTTGCATTATTACATTTTCCTTCTGTCACAGCATTTGCTAATAAATTTCCTTTACCTGTTTTCAGGGCTCTAATACAAGCAATGGAAGTGGTTTCAGATACTTCTAAAATGCATATTGCAACATACATATTTATTGACTTGGAAACTACTGGCTTGCCAATAGACCAACCCCAAATAACAGAAATATATCTAATTGCTGTGAACAGGTATTGTTTAGAAAAATATTGAATACACTAATGGCATTCCAGCATGTTTCCACAAGTGGTGGACAAATTGTGCATCTGCATTGACTCAAATAAACTCATCACACCAAATGTCAGCAGGATCACAGCCCTAATTAACCACATTTTACAGACAAATAAAAAGACGCAATTCAGCAGTGACGTTGCACAGTTACTAAAGTCCTTCACTGAGCGTTAAGAGCAGCCCATCTGCATGGTCATTCATAATGGATACAATTATGACTTTCCACTTCTGAAGGTAGAGATGTCCTCCATTGGCTGCAGCATCTTGGATGGTGTTTATTGTACAGATAGCTTAACAGGAATGAAGGCTCTAGATAAAGTTACCAGAGGCCAAATATCTGGAGGTTACAGCCTCCCTGACCTCTTCTTCCATTTTATCAGAAGCACGCAGAGAATGCTCATTCTGCAGATGGAGATGTGGTCACATTAATCATGATTTTTATGAAGAAAGCAGCTGATCTCATGGAGTGGATTGATGCAAATTATACCCTTTTCCAAGACATCACACCCAAGTACACCATCTCAGAAACACAGCCTTCCGGGTCTCCTGGGAGATTTCACAACAATGATGAGTCCAGTGAAAAAAAAGAGAGTTTTTCTGATAGTCCACAGGTTTCACTCTGCACTTCCTCACATAAGGCATCAGTTCAGATGTAACATCGGTAAACACGGGACCCAAGCAGCTTGCGGCAGAAGAATGACAGATGCTAACATGGGAAGGGTGGGGAAGAGAGGATTTTGTATTTATTGATAATCCCTGATCTGAAGTGCAGTGCTAATCTTGGGCACCTGTGGGGGTGAGGAGGTGACCTGGCAGGGGCATCAACTTAGAGTGGTGATACAGGAAGTTGGATTCCTATTATATAATCAAAGACACAACCCTTCGAATGTGTCTTTATTGAACTTGAAAGCACAAAACAGCAAAATAGCGAAACGGCATATAAGCAATTTCTTTCCCTGGAAAAGAAATCGCTTGGCCGCCGACGTTAATTTACCGTTTTCCTCACTGTAGTGTGATCTCGGAGTTGGTCTGTTTAAGTAGGGGGTGTGTGAGGGGCACAGACCCCCACTTTATGTAATGTTTTGAAGTTTTTATTTATTTATTTATTTTTTTTTGTGGAACAGTGATTTTTTTTCCATGGAATAAAATGCTGTTCCGAGTGTTTGGGACTGTAAGATTTCACTTATATGGGGTTGATAAATCAGCATTTGCTGATTTAATAGAGACCCAGGAAGTTATGATGAGAAAAATCTGAAAGGAAGATAATTAAAAATGCAACAAATGAAAATAAGAGCTTTACCATTACATACTATGACAAACTTACATCATTTGGAAAGAAATTATGTAAATCTAATATTCTCAGCACCTCCAGTATACTCCAGTCAAGCTGGCTGCCTGTAATACATCTAATTCATCTATAGTACTTATACATACACACACCCCCACACACACACACACACACACACACACACACACACACATATATATATATATATATATATATATATATATATATATATATATATATAAAACACACACACACACACACACACACACACACACACATATATACACACACACACACACACACACACACACACACACACACACACACACACACACACACACACACACACACACACACACACACACACACACACACACACACACACACACACACACACACACACACACATATATATATATATACACACACACACACACACACACACACACACACACACACACACACACACACACACACACACACACACACACACACACACACACACACACACACACACACACACTTCAGTGTTACCCCACATTCTGTCAGTTATGTCTGCCTTCCACTGCTGCCTCACCTCACTTTACCCCCACTTACCCCCCTTACTTCCTTCCTACCCTAGCTTACCTTTCTTTTTATAAATATAAAATGGGCACCTGTCCCACAAACGAAGAGTATTTCCTCCTTCCCCACTGCCATCCTGTACATTCCTCATTTGCTCAACTTCTGTTCCACCCTCTGTTTGATTGCCCTTTTCATGTCGTTGCTATAGTCCCGTTTCCAGCCTATAACGTGGTCAAAAAATAGATAAACACACCACACAAATGCTCATATATGGCTTCTAAATCAGTTATCTTTTTGTGAAGGTGACACCTTTGTCACCCATTGCCAGCCAGCAGACCAGAACTTGCCAGACATTTAGGATGCCTGGCTAGGCTTAAAAAGGCCCTTGTGGTCACTAGCCTAGTAAACACTTATGAACCTCTGAGTGCATTGTGCATGACAGGCTGCAAAGACCACCTTTACTGCCCATGTGCAAGCCACAAGGACATTAGCAGTTATTCTCAGTCACTGTCATCTGTTAGGTATACTCACCTTAAGTGTCAATAGTCGTGCAAACGAGCTGATCACTGCTGCATAAGGTGTGCAAACACAAAACAGGGTAAGGCATATGCTTTTAGTCTGACTGCTTCAACGGCTCAGTTTGTAAATGAAGTGTTTTGTAGATTATTCAGCAATGAACAGAGTATAGAGTTTAAATTCACTCAGGGTTGCATGTTTTTTTTCTGTTTTTACTTTTCTGCTTTCATTCTGAAACATTTGCTGACTGTTTTTGTGGCTCACCTTAAAAGTGAAGTGATTGGTAGAATGTCAATGAGAAGGGAACCGCGTTGGCAGCCACTCAGGGTTGAGGGTATTTTTTATGAAGTTTGCATTATAGTACAGGTACAGTGCCCAAACACTGATGTCATAAACGGTTTCAGTTGATACGTTACTACTTTTCTGTACCCCACCTACAATGCTACTTTTCACATCTTGTAGCTTCAGTATACTCCTCGTGTGTATGTCGCACACTCCCCTCACCATTGTCTTCTGCAGGCCTGGATGTTCACCATCTCCCTTAGCAGGCTTTTGTCCATTGTATATGTGATTCTGCAGCCATACCACATCCTGTACGCTCCTACTTTTGACATGCTTCCCCTATTTCCTTTAGCAACACACTGATCCTTAAAAGCTCAACAGAATTATGCCAGCTGTGTGTGCAGTTTTGTGCTGACTAATGT
Source organism: Protopterus annectens (assembly GCF_019279795.1). Classification (NCBI taxonomy): domain Eukaryota; kingdom Metazoa; phylum Chordata; order Ceratodontiformes; family Protopteridae; genus Protopterus; species Protopterus annectens. The sequence goes on from NC_056740.1 coordinate 449,201,364, forward strand.
GGAGGTTTGTGCTTAATGTTACTACAGCTGCTCATATATTATTGCAGGAGGGAGTTGGTTCAACACAATCTTCCCATGGATCCCTACTGCAACCACGACAAGGGCTTGCTCATTGCCCACATATATACACACACACAAAATGAAGGTTATCATGTGACCACTGCTAATAACCTTCAGGGCTCATCACACACGCATAGTAAACAGTGCTGACTTTTCCACAATCATGGACATATTTCAGAATCCCTGGGTCTATTTTAATGTGCTTTTAAATATGTTATTAAAGATTCTTACAGCCCTTTAATATTCATTGTTTTTTTATTATTTAGCTCATTACTGCTAGTTGTCTAGTGTTTATGTTATTCTATTTTAATGTATGACACTGAAACAAAAAATGAAACAAAAAAACATTTTCTAGCAGTTTGTGCATAAGAGTTTGAGATCAGCTAATAGCTCCTGCAGCTTTTCATAGCTGTAAGCCGTCCTTCTCAACATCTTATTGTTCTCCTTGTGATCATACAGTGCTGTATCCCACGGCATGGTAAGCCACTGTAGTTAGTCCACGGATATTTACACAGACTTTTTTGTGAATGTACTACTACCCTTGGCCATCTAACATAATTTTCTACAATCCTCTTCAGAACTGTACATCCATCCCCACATCGACCCTTATTCTTTAGATCAACACTTCAGAGAACCTGTCATACCTCTCAGCTGTCATGACTTATACACAGCGCTGTTAGAGCACTCATCATACCACTCAGCTGGTATGACTTATATACAGCGCTGTTAGAGCACCCATCATACCTCTCAGCTGCTGTCACTTATACATAGTGCTATTAGAACACCCATCATACATCTCAGCTGGTATGACTTATACACAGTGGTATTAGTGAAGCCATCAGACCTCTCAGCTGCTATGACTTATACATGGCACTATTAGAGCACTCATCATACCTCTCCACTGATTTCACTAATATATAGCACTAACAGAGCACACATCATACCTCAGAGCTCTATGACTTATACATAGTGCTATTAGAGCAACAATCATACAGCTCAGCTGCTATGAAATATAAATATTGCTATTAGAGCACCCATGATACCGCTCAGCTGCTATGATTTATATACAGCACTATTAAAGCACCCATCATACCTCTCAGCTGGTATGACTTATACAGAGTGGTATTAGAGCACCAATCATACCTCTCAGTTCTTATGACTTATACATAGCACTATAACAGCACTCATCATACCTCTCACCTGCTATGATTTATACATAGTGCTATTAGAGCACCCATCATACCTCTCAGCTGCTATGACTTATACATAGTGCTATTAGCGCACTTATCATACCTCTCAGCTGCTATGACTTATACATAGCGCTATTAGCGCACTTATCATACCTCTCAGCTGTCATAACTTATACATACTGATTTTAGAGTAGCCAACATACGTCTCAGTTCTTATGACTTATACATAGCACTATTAGAGCACCCATCATAAGTCTTAGCTGGTATGACTTATACAGAGCACTATTAGACCCCCCCATCATACCTTTCAGCTGTCATGACTTATGCATAGTGCTATTAGAGCACTCATGATACCTCTCAGCTGCTATGACCTATATATAGCACTATTAGAGCACCCATCATACCTCTCAGCTGGTATGACTTATACAGAGCGGTATTAGAGCACCCATACTACATCTAAGCTGGTATGACATCTACATAGTGCAATTAGAGCAGCTATCATACCTCTCAGCTGGTATGACGTCTACGTAGTGCAATTAGAGCAGCTATCATACCTCTCAGCTGGTGTGATTTATGCATAATGCTACTAGAAAAATCATCATACCTCTCAGCTGGTATGGTTTATACATACTGCTATTAGACCACCTATCATACCTCTTGGCTGTTATGATGTATACATAGTACTATTAGAGCACCCATCATACCTTTCAGCTGCTATGACTTTTACAAAGTGATATTAGAGCACCCATCATACCTCTCAGCTGTCATGAGTTATACATAGCGGCATTAGAGCACAAATCATACATCTCAGCTGCTATGAATAATACATAGTGCTATTAGAGCACTCATGATACCTCTCAGCTGCTATGACTTATATATAGCACTATTAGAGCACCCATCATATCTCTCAGCTGGTATGACGTCTACGTAGTGCAATTAGAGCAGCTATCATACCTCTCAGCTGGTGTGATTTATACATAATGCTACTAGAAAAATCATCATACCTCTCAGCTGGTATGGTTTATACATACTGCTATTAGAGCACCTATCATACCTCTTGGCTGTTATGATGTATACATAGTACTATTAGAGCACCCATCATACCTTTCAGCTGCTATGACTTTTACAAAGTGATATTAGAGCACCCATCATACCTCTCAGCTGTCATGAGTTATACATAGCGGCATTAGAGCACAAATCATACATCTCAGCTGCTATGAATAATACATAGTGCTATTAGAGCACTCATGATACCTCTCAGCTGCTATGAATAATACATAGTGCTATTAGAGCACTCATGATACCTCTCAGCTGCTATGAATAATACATAGTGCTATTAGAGCACTCATGATACCTCTCAGCTGCTATGAATAATACATAGTGCTATTAGAGCACTCATGATACCTCTCAGCTGCTATGAATAATACATAGTGCTATTAGAGCAACTATCATACCTCGCAGCTGCTATGAATTATTCATAGTGCTATTAGAGCACTCATCATACCTCTCAGCTGCCATGACTTTTACAAAGTGCTATTAGAGCACTCATGATACCTCTCAGCTGCTATGAATAATACATAGTGCTATTAGAGCACTCATGATACCTCTCAGCTGCTATGAATAATACATAGTGCTATTAGAGCACTCATGATACCTCTCAGCTGCTATGATTATATATAGCATTATTAGAGTACCCATCACACCTCTCAGCTGGTATGACTTATACAGAGCAGTATTAGAGCACCCATACTACCTCTAAGCTGCTATGATTTATACATAATGCTACTAGAAAAATCATCATACCTCTCAGCTGGTATGGTTTATACATACTGCTTTTAGACCACCTATCATACCTCTTGGCTGTTATGATGTATAAAGAGCACTATTAGAACACCCATCATACCTATTGCCTGCTGTGACTTATACATAGTGGTATTACAGCACCCATCATACATATCAGCTGGTATGACTTATACAGACCACTATTAGAGCAACCATAATACTTCTTGCCTGTTATGACTTATACATAGAGTTATTACAGTACCCATCACACCTCTCATTTTTTTATGACTTATACATACCACTGTTAGAGCTTCCATATCTCTCAGCTGGTATGACTTATACAGAATGGTATTAGAGCACAAATCACACCTCTCAGCTGCTATGACTTATGCATAGCACTGTTAGAGCACCCATCATGCCTCTTAGCTGTCATGACTTATACATAGTGCTATGAGAGCACTCATCATACATCTCAGCTGCTATGAATTATACATAGCGTTATTAGAGTACCCATCCTACCTCTCAGATTGTTATGACTTATACATAATGCTATTAGAGCACCCATCATACCTCTCAGCTGGTACGACTTAAACATAGTGCTATTAGAGGACCCTTAATACCTCTCATTTGAGGACAACACAGTGGTGCAGCAGTAGTGCTGTTGCCTCACAGCAAGAGGTTTTCCAGTTCGATTCTTGGCTGGGGTACCTTTTTTGTGCAGTCTGCATGACTTCCTTGTGTTCGTGTGGGTTTTCTCCTGGTACTCCAGATTCCTCCCATGTTACAAAGACATGCATCTGGAGCATTTTTCCCTGAGCCTCCAGTGAAAATTGGCTTAATTCCAAGTCAGACTTTCTCAGTAAACAAATGTTAAATAAATAATGTATACATAGATGTGTTATAGCACCCATTTCTCTCAGCTGCTATGACTTATACATAGAGCTATTAGAGCACCCATCATACCTCTCAGCAGCTATGATTATACACAGCATTATTAGAGCACCCATCATACCTCTCAGCTGTTATGACTTATACACAGAGCTATTAGAGCACCTGTCATACCTCTTGTCTGTTATGACGTCTATGTAGCACTATTATAGCACCAATCATACATCTCAGTTGGTATGACTTATACACAGTGGTATTAGTGAAGCCATCAGACCTCTCAGCTGCTATGACTTATACATGGCACTATTAGAGCAGTCATCATACCTCTCAGCTGCTGTCACTTATACATAGTGCTATTAGAAAACCCATCATACATCTCAGCTGGTATGACTTATACACAGTGATATTAGTGAAGCCATCAGACCTCTCAGCTGCTATGACTTATACATGGCACTATTAGAGCACCCATCATACCTCTCCACTGATTTCACTAATATATAGCACTAATAGAGCACCCATCATACCTCTTAGCTGCCATGACTTATACATAGTGCTATTAAAGCAGCCATCATACCTCTAAGCTGTTATGACTTATATACATAGCTCTGTTAGAGCACCCATCATATCTGTCAGCTGTTACGACTTATGCATAGTGCTATTAGAGCAACAATCATACCTCTCACTGCTATGAAATATAAATAGTGCTATTAGAGCACTCATGATACTGCTCAGCTGCTATGACTTATATACAGCACTATTAGAGCACCCATCATACCTCTCAGCTGGTATGACTTATACAGAGTGGTATTAGAGCACCAATCATACCTCTCAGTTCTTATGACTTATACATAGCGCTATAACAGCACTCATCATACCTCTCACCTGCTATGATTTATACATAGCGCTATTAGAGCACCCATCATACCTCTCAGCTGCTATGACTTATACATAGTGCTATTAGCACACTTATCATACCTCTCAGCTGCCATGACTTATACATAGTGCTATTAGAGCAGCCATCATACCTCTAAGCTGTTATGACTTATATACATAGCGCTGTTAGAGCACCCAACATATCTGTCAGCTGTCATGACTTATACATAGCGCTATTAGAGCAACAATCATACCTCTCACTGCTATGAAATATAAATAGTGCTATTAGAGCACTCATGATACTGCTCAGCTGCTATGACTTATATACAGCACTATTAGAGCACCCATCATATCTCCCAGCTGGTATGACTTATACAGAGTGGTATTAGAGCACCCGTACTACCTCTAAGCTGGTATGGCTTATACAGAGTGCTATTAGAGGACCCATCATACCTGTCAGTTCTTATGACTTATACATAGCGCTATAACAGCACACATCATACCTCCACCTGCTATGATTTATACATAGTGCTATTAGAGCACCCATCATACCTCTCAGTTGTTATGACTTATACATAGTGCTATTAGAACACCCATCATACCTCTTAGCTGCTATGACTTATACATAGCGCTATTAGAGCAACTATCATACCTCTCAGCTGCCATGACTTTTATATAACACTATTAGAGCACCCATCATACCTCTCAGATTGTTATGACTTATACGTAGTGCTGTTAGAGCACCCATCATACCTCTTAGCTGGTATGACTTATACAGAGCACTATTAGACCCCCCCATCATACCTTTCAGCTGTCATGACTTATGCATAGTGCTATTAGAGCACTCATGATACCTCTCAGCTGTTAAGACTTGTACATAGCACTGATAGAGCACCTGTCATACCTCCCAGCTGCTATGACTTATATATAGCACTATTAAAGCACCTATCATACCTCTCACCTGCCATGACTTATATATAGCACTATTAAAGCACTTATCATACCTCTCACCTGCCATGACTTATATATAGCACTATTAAAGCACTTATCATACCTCTCAGCTGCCATGACTTATATATAGCACTATTAAAGCACTTATCATACCTCTCACCTGCCATGACTTATATATAGCACTATTAAAGCACTTATCATACCTCTCAGCTGCTATGACATATATAGCACTATTAAAGCACCTATCATACCTCTCACCTGCCATGATTTATACATAGCACTATTAAAGCACTTATCATACCTCTCACCTGCCATGACTTATATATAGCACTATTAAAGCACTTATCATACCTCTCATATGTTATGACTTATTCATAGTGCTATTAGAGCAACTATCATACCTCTCAGCTGCTATGACTTATACATAGCACTATTAAAGCACCCATCATACCTCTCAACTGCTATGACTTATACATAGTGCTATTAAAGCACTTATCATACCTCTCACCTGCCATGACTTATATATATCACTATTAAAGCACTTATCATACCTGTCAGCTGCCATGACTTATATATAACACTATTAGAGCACCCATCATACCTCTTAGCTGGTATGACTTATACATAGTGCTGTTAGAGCACCCATCATACCTCTTAGTGGGTATGACTTATACAGAGCACTATTAGACCCCCCCATCATACCTCTCAGCTGTCATAACTTATGCATAGTGCTATTAGAGCACTCATGATACCTCTCAGCTGCTATGACTTATATATAGCACTATTAGAGCACCCATCATACCTCTCAGCTGTCATGACTTATGCATAGTGCTATTAGAGCACTCATGATACCTCTCAGCTGCTATGACTTATATATAGCACTATTAAAGCACCTATCATACCTCTCAGCTGCCATGACTTTTATATAACACTATTAGAGTACCCATCATACCTTTCATATGTTATGACTTATACGTAGTGCTATTAGAGCACCCATCATACCTCTCAGCTGGTACAACTTAAACATAGTGCTATTAGAGCAGCCATAATATCTCTCAGTTGTGGACAGTGCAATGGTGCAGCAATAGTGCTATCACCTCACAGGAAAAGGTTGTCCAGTTTGATTTCTGGCTGCAGTGCCTTCTGTGTGGAATCTGCATGTTTTCCTTGTGTTCATGTGGGCTTTCTCCGGGTACTCTGGTTTCCTCCCATGTTACAAAAACATGCATCTGGAGCTTTTCTCCCAGGACCTCCACTGGTAACTGGCTTCATTCCATGTTGACTTTCCTGGTAAACAAATGTCAAATGCATATATAAATACATCACATATACATAGTGCTATAATAATACCCTTCACACTTCTCAGCTGCTATGAATTATACATAGTGCTATTAAATCACCCATCATACCTCTTGGCTGTTATGACTTATACATAGCTCTGTTAGAGCACCCATCATACCTCACAGCTGCTATGACTTATACATGGCACTATTACAGCACCCATCATACCTCTTGGCTCGTATGACTTTATATAGTGCTATTAGAGGAACACATCATACCTCTCACTTGTTATGACTTATACATAGCATACCTCTCAGCTGGTATGACTTATACATAGTGCTATTAGAGAACCCATCACACCTCTCAGCTGTTATGTCTTACACATAGCGCTATTAGAGCAACCATCATACCTCTCAGCTGGTAGGACTTATACAAGATGCTAATAGAACACCCATCATACCTCTCAGCTGATATGAATTATACATAGTGCTATTAGAGCACCCATGACACCTTTCAGCTGTCATGATTTATACATAGTGCTGTTAGAGCACTCATCATATCTGTTGGCTCTTATGACTAATAGATAGAGCTTCTGGAGCACCCATCATACCTGATAGCTGTTATGATTTATACATGGGCCTACTAGAGCACCCGCCATATTTCTCCATTGTTATGACTTATGCATAGTGCTACTAGAGCAACCATTATTGCTCTCAGCTGCTATGACTTATACACAGTGATATTAGAGCATCCATCATACATCTTGCCTGTTACAACTTCTACAAAGTGCCATCAGAGCATCCATTATAACTCTAAGCTGCTATGACTTACACATAGTGATATTAGAGCACCCATCATACATCTTGGCTGTTATGACTTATACATAGTGCTATGAGAGCACCCATCATACCTCTCATGTGCTTTGAATTATACATAGGCCTATTACGGCATCCATCATACTTCTTAGCTGCTATGACTTATAGGTTCATAGGTTCATAGGTAGGTACTAGGCTATCGGCCCTGGGGCCTATACAAGCCCAGCCAAAAAGGTACCCTGGCTTTTGCCACCCAAGAAAATTATTTTCCTGTGCCACTGTCGAGCAGAGCCACAGAGGTAATCACCAGTGTGAATTTCCTATTTCCCATCCAATCATCAAGATTTTTCTTGAAGAGTGCTAATGAGGAGCTTTGTTTGATATAGATAGGTAGTTTATTCCAGAGTATGGGAAGTCTCTGGGACAGAAATATATCCCTCCGGCATGTTCTGTTTATTGTGGTGACAGCTCGGAGGGATTGGAATTTCTTTAAGTGGAGCATGTCCAACAACTCTGGGTTTGACATAGCTTTGTATGTTAGGCAGAGATCACCTCTGAGTAGGCAATATGCGACAGAGTAAAGCTGGAGTTTTTGAGACAGTCTGCGTAGGGCATCTGTTTGAGGCCAGTAATTCTCTTTGTGAGGTATTTCTGTGGCCTTTCCAGTTGTTGTAGATGTCTTGTGAGGTACATACCAAAAGGGGTGCTGCACTCTATAATGGGTCTAATGAGTGATGAGTAGAGGGGAACAATGACCTCTTTTTGTCTGGATGAGAAACCTTTTGTGATGAGGTGTGCCACATAGAAGGATTTCCTGACTACTGTGGCAATGTGATTATCAAAGGAGAGACTACTGTCCACCTGTGTCCTAAGGTCTCTTATCACACTTTTGGTGTTAAGTATACTACCGCCTCTGCTGTAGTTCATGGGTACAGAGTTTTTACCAAAGGGGATGACAATGGACTTTTTGGCATTGAGCTTGAGACAATGGCTTTGACACCAGGCATCTGTCTCAGTGAGGCCCTTTTGTAGGATGTCCACATTGTTAGGAGTTTCGATTATGGCTCCTAGTTTGCAGTCATCTGCGAACTTCATTAGCCAAAGACCTTCTGTGTTAGTCTGTACTTCAGAGAAGTAGACACCAAACAGGAGAGGACCCAGGACTGAACCCTGTGGCACTCCACTTGTCACTGGTCTGAAGTCGGATTTGGAGTCTGCTACTTTCACAATGTGGGTTCTGTCAGTGAGCCAGCTGGCAACCCATCCTGGGACATAGGGATTTATACCTAGTTTGGTGAGTTTATCTATAATTCCAGAGTGGGGGATGGTGTCGAAAGCCTTGGCAAGATCTAGATAGGCTGTGTGAACCACCTTACCTTTGTCTATGGCTTTGGTGACTGCTTCAAAGAAGTCCATCAGGTTTAGGAGACATGATCTGCCTTTTACAAACCCAAACTGGGTGGGGTCCAGAGTTTGGAGATTACTAATGTCTTTGTTTATAAGTTCCATGATGATACGTTCCATGGCCTTGCAGACCAGGCTCGTCTGCAGGGAGGTAGTTCCTGGAGTACGTGGTGGCTCCCCCCTTGTGGAGTCGGATAACCATCGCTGTGTGCCATTCAGCAGGCACAAAGCCTGAGGTGAGGCTATGATTGAACATGGTACTTAGGTGGGGTGCCAGTTCATTCTGTAGTTCATGTAGAACGCAGCCTGGGATGTTGTCTGGTCCCATGGATGCTGTGTTCTTGGCTTTGGAGAGTGTGGTTTTTACCTGTGCAGCCGTGATTACAGGAACTTTGCATTCTTCATGTATAGAGATGGGCTCTTTAGGGGGTGAGAGGGGGCTAACGTTAGCACTGAACATATCTGCCAGGATGTTGGCAATATCAGTTGGGTCTGTATATTTAGTGCCATTGTGCTGTAACTCAGAGCAGATCTGAGTGTTGCCATTGAGATTCTTGACATAGCTATAGAATGCTTTGTGGTTGTCTTCAGAATCAGTGGCGATTTTGTTTTCATGACTAGCTTTGCAGGATTTTATCTGGGATTGCAGCTTCTTACTGAGGCTGACCAGGGAGCTCCTCCACTCATGGGATTTTACTCTCTTTTGCAACAGTCTCTTCCTCCTATTTTACAGTTTCTTTATGGCAAGTGACAACAAGATTGGCTTCCTTTTTTGGAGGATAGCATCTTGGTCCTGTTTGGGATAGCATGATCCATGCACTCATGTAAGTGCTTATAAAGTGCAATTGTGCAGGATTCAATAGTCATAACTGTATTATCCACCTACATGGGTGTCATGAAGTTCACCACTTCTGTCTTAAGAAGCATGAAGTTGGCTTTGGAGAAATGTTTTACCATGGTTTCCTTAATGGGGGGGTGGGGGCAGGATGTGGATATCTAGGGTAATTAGCTTATGGTCAGATCGGACCAATGAGGTGTTGACTTCAGGTGTGGAACACTGGTCACTCATGTTGGTAATGACTAGATCTAGGATATTGTTGCCCCTGGTGGGGGTGTGGATATGTTGATCCAGGGCATTGGAGTTTATGAATTCCAGAAAGCGTTGAGCGAAGGAGTTGGTACATGAGTAGTTTTCCGAGTTAATGGTGGGGTAGTTGAAATCACCCATTATTAGAGTGTTTGGTTGAACCCAAATATTTTCCAGTACATCAAGAAAAGAGGAGTGGGAATCCTGGGGCATGGTGGGTGATCTGTAGCAAGCTACAATTTGGATTGCAGTTTTGCCCAGAGTTAGTTGCACTTGGATAACCTTGGCTGCATTATGCTGAGCAACTAGCCTGGAGGTGTGGATATCCTTAATGAATATGGACACACCTCTGCCTTTGGTGTTCCGGTCCAGGTTACATGGCCGGAAAGTGTGGTATGAGTTATAGCCTGGTAGTGCAGGGGGTGCTCTCTGGAGCTTTGAACCAGGTCTCAGTCACTGCACAGATATCAATGTTCTCCATTTTAAGGAGTGCCTCGAGTGAGTGCATTTTGAGATTTAGACTTCTAGCATTATACATAGCGGTATTAGAGCACCCATTATACCTCTCAGTTTTTATGACTTATACATAGTGCTACTACAGAACCCATCATACCTTTCAGTGCTATGACTTATACATAATGCTATTAGACCACCCATAATACCTCTTGGCTGTTATGCCTTATACATAGTGCTATTAGTGCATCCATCTACCTCTCAGCTGCTTTGACTTATAAAGACTGCCATCAGAGCACCCATTATACCTCTAATCTGCTATGACTTATACATAGTGCTATGAAAGCACCCATCATACCTTTTGGCTGTTATGACTTATACATAGTGCTATTAGAGCACCCATTATGCCTACCAGCTTCTATAACTTATACAGAGAGCTATTAGAGCACCCATCATACCTGTCAGCTGCTATGACTTATATATACTGCTTAGACCACCCATCATACCTTCTAGTTATGATGACTTATATATAGTGCTACTAGAGCACCTATCATACCTCTCAGCTATCATGACCTATACATAGTGCTATTAAAGGACACATCATATCTCTCAGGTGTTATGACTTATACATTGCATTGTTAGAGCATGTATCATACCTCTCAGCTGTCATGACTTATACCTAGCGCTATTAGAGCACCAATCATATCTTTCAGCTGCTACTAATTATACATAGCGTATTAGAGCACCCATCATACCTCTTGAGGTTTAAGACTTATACATAGCACTATTAGAGCACCCACCATACCGCTCAGCTGCTATGACTTATACATGGTGCTATTACAGCACCCATCCTACCTCTCAGTTGTTATGACTTATACAGAGCACTATTAGAACACCCATCATACCTCTCATGTGTCATCACTTATACAGAGCACTATTAGAGCACCCATCATACCTCTGAGTTGGTATGACTTATATATAGTGCTATTAGGGCACCCATCATACCTCTTCACTGTAATGGCTTATGGATAGCACTATTAGAGCACCCATCATACTTTTCAGCTGCTATGATTTATACATAGCAGTATTAGAGCACCCAGCATACCTCTCAGCTGTTATGACTTATACATAGCGCTATCAGAGCACCCAGCATACCTCTCAGTTGCTATGACTAATACATAGCGCTATCAGAGCACCCAGCATACCTCTCAGTTGCTATGACTAATACATAGCGCTACGAGAGTATGCATCATATCCCTCAGCTGCTGTGATTTTTTACATAGCGCCATTATTGTACCCATCATACCTCTCAGCTCTTATGAGTTATATATAGCACTATTAGAGCACCCAGCATACCTCTCAGTAGTTGTGACTTATACATAGTGCTATTAGGGGACCCAGCATACCTCTCAGTTGTTATGACTTATACATAGCACTATCAGAGCACCCACCATACCTCTCAGCTCTTATGAGTTATATATAGCACTATTAGAGTACTCATCTTACCTCTCAGCTGTTATGACTTATGCAGAGTGTTATTAGAGCACCCATAATATCTCCCAGCTGCTATGAAATATTCATACTGCTATTAGAGCACCCACCTTACCACTCAGCTGTTATGACTTATATATAGCGCTTTTAGAGCACTCATCACACCTCTCAGCTGCTATGACTTATACATAGCGCTATTAGAGCACCCATCATACCTCTTGGCTGTTATGACTTATACAGAGTTATATTTGAGCACCCATCACACCTCTCAGCTGCTATGACTTATATATAGCACTATTAGATCATCCAAATCGATGATCGATTCAGTGCCAACTTCACCCCCCTCTCACCCCCTAAATGGCCCATCTCAATACCGGAAGATTGCCAAATTCCAGTAATAACGGCCACACAGGTACAAAACGTACTCTCTAAAGCCAAGAATACAGCATCCATGGGACCAGATGACATCCTGGGCTGTGTACTACATGAACTACAATATGAACTGGCACCTCACCTAAGTGTCATGTTTAATCATAGCCTCACCTCAGGTTTCGTGCCCACTGAGTGGCGCAGAGCTACAGTTATCCCAATCCACAAGGGGGGATCCATCTTGGATCCCGGAAACTACCGTTCCATCAGTCTGACAAGCCTTATCTGCAAGGCCATGGAGCGTATTATCATGGAACTTATAAACAAAGACATTGGCAACCTTCAAACACTGGACCCCACCCAGTTTGGGTTTGTGAAGGGCCGATCTTGTCTCCTGAACCTGATTGACTTCTTTGAATCAGTCTCCAGAGCCATGGACAAGGGTAGGTGGTCCACACAGCCTATCTAGACCTTGCCAAGGCCTTTGACACCACCCCCCACTCTGGAATCATAGATAAACTTACTAAGTTGGGCATTAATCCCTATGTCACCCAATGGGTTGCTAAATGGCTTACTGATAGAACCCACACTGTAAAAGTAGCCGACTCCAAATCCAGCTCCAGACAAGAGACAAGTGGAGTACCTCAGGGTTCAGTCCTGGGGCCGCTCTTGTTTGGCATCTACTTCTCTGAAGTACAGGTCAACACTAAGGGACTCTGGCTAACAAAGTTTGCAGATGACTACAAACTGGGAGCCATTATTGAATCCCCAAATGATGTGGATACTCTACAAAAGGGCCTTACAGAAACAGATGCTTGGTACCAGAGCCATGGGCTCAAGCTCAGTGCCAAGAAATGTATTGTTATCCCCTTTGGGAAAAAACATGTACCCATGAATTACCACATAGGTGGCAGTACACTAAACACAGAAAGTGTGATAAGAGACTTAGGGACACAGGTGGACAGTGGTCTCACCTTCGATAACCACATCGCCACAACAGTCAGGAAATCCTTCTATGTGGCACACCTCATCACGAAGGGCTTTTCATCCAGAAAAAAGGAGGTCATTGTCCCACTGTACTCATCCCTCATTAGACCCATTATAGAATACAACGTCCCATTTGGTATGTACCTCTCAAGACATCTGCAACAACTGGAAAGGCCTCAGAAATACCTCACTAAAAGAATCACAGGCCTAAAGCAGATGCCCTACGCTGACTGCCTTAAAAAACTCCAGCTATACTCTGTCACATATCGTCTACTCAGAGGCGATCTCTGCTTAACATACAAGGCAATGTCAAACCCAGAGCTGTTGGACATGCTACACTTAAAGAAATCCCAATCCCTCAGAGCTACACGCTCCAGGGATCTAAACCTTGTCATCACAATAAACAAAACATGTTGGAGGGATAGGTTCCTGACCCAGAGACTCCCCAGACTCTGGAATAGATTGCCCATACATGTCAAGCAGAGTGCCTCTTTGGACCTCTTCAAGAGGAACCTTGACGATTGGATGGGAGAAAGGAAATTCACCCCAGGGATCACGTCAGTCGCCCTGCTAGACAGGGGTCCAGGAAAGTAAATAATGTGGGAAGAAATAGCCAGGGAATTGTTATGGCTAGGCTTGTATAGGCCCTAGGGCTGATAGCCTAGTACCAACCTATGAACCTATGAACCTATGAAATTACCTCTCAGCTCTTATGACATATACATAGCACTTGTAGAGCACCCATCATACCTCCTGAGGGTTATGACTTATACATAGCACTGTTGGAGCACCCATCATACCTCTCAGCTGCTATGACTTATGCATAGCGCTATTAGAGCACTCATCATACATCTTAGCTGCTACGCCTTATACAGATCACTGTTAGAGTATGCATCTATCCTCTCAGCTTCTATGACTTATACATAGCGCTGTTAGAGCACTCATCATACCTCTCAGCTGTTATGATTTATATATAACGCTATAAGATCAGCCATCATACCTCTCAGTTGTTATGACTTACACATAGCGCTATTAGAACACCCATTACACAGAACCTCTCAGCTGTTATGACTTATACATAGTGCCATTAGAGCGCCCATCAAACTTCTTGGCTGTTATGACTTAAACATAGCAGTATTAGAGCACCCATCATATCTCTTGGCTGGTATGACTTATAGAGACCACTATTAGAGCACCCATCATATCTCTCAGTTGTTATGACTGATACATAGCACTATTAGAGCACCCATCATACCTCTTGGCTGTTATGACTTATACATAGTGCTACCAGAGCACCCATCATACCTGTCAGCCGTGGACAGCACAGTGGTGCAACAGGAGCATTGTTTCCTCACAGCAAGAGGTTCTCCTGTTTGATTCTCGGCTGGAGTGCCTTCTGTTTGGAGTCTGAATGTCCTTACTGTATTCATGTGGGTTTTCTCAGGGTACACCTGTTTCCACCCACATTAGAAAGACATGCATCTTGAGTTTTTCTCCATGGGCCTCTACTGAAAATTGGCTTTGTTCCAAGTCGGACATTCTCGGTAAACAAATGTTAAATAAAAAAAATATATAAATGATTTATACATTGTGGTATTAGAGCACCCATCATACCTCTCAGCTGCTATGACTTATACATAGTGCTATTAGGACACCCATCATATCTCTCAGCTGCTCTGACTTATACACAGTACTATTAAAGCACCCATTGTACGTCTCAGCTGCTCTGACTTATACGCAGTGCTTTTAGAGCACCCATCATACCTCTCAGCTGCGATGACTTATACATAGTGCTATTAGAGCACCCATCATACCTCTCAGCTGCTATGACTTATACATCTTACTTTGAACTAGCCTGAACTGTTTTTTTACTGATTACTGCATTTATTTTAAAATCTGCACTTAAAGTTACATTTAGTCGAATTTAATCGAAAGTTTGCTTGTTTGTTTGTTTAATTTAACTGTGGAGGCTGCCCACTAAAGTGTGCTAGCCTGTGTAACTAATTTATCACTGTCTCTGCATTTTCTGTGTGTTTCTACAAAAAACAAAAACAAAAATAATCCTTGTTGTCCCGCCTTCCTCGACTAGTTTAGACCAGTATACAGGCATTGCTGTATTCTGGGCTGTGGTGTAGTTCCTGTGTTGTCCATTACCTTACTTGGATAGAAGGAAGTTTCTTTGCTCACCAGTGGGAGTGGGGAGCCTTGAGCAGCCTACCTGTCCTTGGGGGAAGTGACCTCAGCACAAGAAGCTGTAGTAATTGGTTGTTTGGGACCATTCCTAGCTCTTTTGTAGTTCACTGCTTAAAATCCGCCTTTGGGCATTTTTTTTCTGGCTATACTGCTCAGACAAGCTCCATGTGGGTTTACAGAGTGGTCCTAGCAGCAAGGAACTTGAAAAAGCGACTACCTTCTGGATTTAAGTATCTTTGCTTTTTTCACTGGAAATAGCTTCTGTTGCTTACTTTGAACTAGCCTGAACTGTTTTTTTACTGATTACTGCATTTATTTTAAAATCTGCACTTAAAGTTACATTTAGTCGAATTTAATCGAAAGTTTGCTTGTTTGTTTGTTTAATTTAACTGTGGAGGCTGCCCACTAAAGTGTGCTAGCCTGTGTAACTAATTTATCACTGTCTCTGCATTTTCTGTGTGTTTCTACAAAAAAAAACAAAAAACAATCCTTGTTTTCCTGCCTTCCTCGACTAGTTTAGACCAGTATACAGGCATTGCTGTATTCTGGGCTGTGGTGTAGTTCCTGTGTTGTCCATTACCTTACTTGGATAGAAGGAAGTTTCTTTGCTCACCAGTGGGAGTGGGGAGCCTTGAGCAGCCTACCTGTCCTTGGGGGAAGTGACTTCAGCACAAGAAGCTGTAGTAATTGGTTGTTTGGGACCATTCCTTGCTTTTTTGTAGTTCACTGCTTAAAATTCGCATTTGCACGGCTTTCTTGCAGATAGCACAGCGCCGGTTAAACAAGGTTAAACTTGGTTAAACAAGGTTAAACTTTTTCTGGCTCCGCCAAGTCTGCTTTTCAATTTTTCCCTTAGAACTGTTCTACTTGCAATCTAAACAGCCTATACTCTATCTGAAAAGCTCAGCACTTGCTCCTAAAGCATTTTTTACACAGGTAAAGCACTCTTAAACAAAAGAAAGTACTTCATTCACCTAAATTCTGTTGAGTACCCATTTCCCTACAGGTCCTTTCTGACTCAGTTACACAGCAATCTTTTTCACTATTTCTAGCATGTCGAAGGGTCAGTTGCTGGCGTCCTCTCCTGTTCAGCTGGTGAATCTGGGAATCTTGAGGCAATGTTACAGTTGCCTCATGTACACAGACAGCCCTCTCCTCCTCCCAACAAATACAAATATATGCGAGAGATGCAACTATATAGCCAAACTGGAGGCTGAGCTCTCTCAATTCAGTACTGGCAAGACCAGTCAGGAGGAGAAGGTAAACACGCACACCACAAACCCAGTCTCACATAGAACTATCACAACTGCAAACCAAACACATAAACACACAAAAACATACTCGGAGGCGCTGATTAAAATCTACCAAAACAACAGAGGCCTCCAAAGCAGACACCCAAGCAACCACCACCTCAAGACATAGCACATGCAACACATAGTTCACAAAGTCAGTGTGCTAAACAGTCACAGCCCTTAAGGCCAAACAACATGCCAGACACACTTGTAATAGGTGACTCCATAGTCAGACACACTGACGTCCCACTCCAGACTGAACAAGGAAAAGGTCACAGTAAGCTGCCTGTCGGGAGCTAGAATCCGCCACATAACACAAGCACTCAGGTCACTCCACAGCAAGTACAAATATGACTCAGTCATTGTACATGCCGGTGTGAACGACCTGAGACGTACCTCCCTGGACTACATGAAAAGAGACATAGAGGAGCTCTCTGATTATGTAGCCCAGGCCGGTATGACCCTGACCCTGAGCAGCATCTTACCCTCACCAAGAATGATGCCACAGTACAAAGACAAAATGATCAGTTTTAACAATTGGCTTAATTACTGGTGTCATTCTAAAGGGGTTCCAATGTCTGTCTGCTTGGGATGACATCCTTGACAAGCCACGCTGCTTCGCAAGGGATGGCTTGCACCTGTCACCCCTGGGCTTCGGATATTGGCCAAGGCTCTTGCCACCCCCATAGTGCCTTTTTTAAGGCAAGGCTCAAATGACAAACCTACCTCCCTAGAAAACACAAGTGGGAAAAAACTAAGGGTAATGCTGCTCAATGCCAGAAGTCTAAACCTCAAGATGCATGCCCTCAAAGCCCTCCTCAGTATGGAGAACATCGATGTCTGTGCAGTGACTGAAACCTGGTTCAAGGCTCCTGAGAGCACCCCAGCACTATCAGGTTTTACCTCATATCATGCTTTCCGGCCCCAAAACTTGGACCAAACCACAAAAGGACAAGGAGTATCCATTTTCATCAAAGATACCCACACCTCCAGGTTAGTGGCAACGCATGAAGCATCGGAGACTATCCAGGTGCAACTAACCATAGGCAAAACTGCCTTACAGTTTGTAGCATGCTACAGACCACCCTCTCAAACTCAGGAATCCCACACAGCCTTCCTGAAGACACTGGAGAGTATGAATGTCTCTCCAAATACCATAATTTTGGGAGACTTCAACTACCCAAACATAGACTGGGAACATTACTCAAGCCCCAACACCCTAGCCCAAAGGTTCCTAGAATTCATAAACTCAAATGCAATGGAACAACTACTCACCATTCCCACAAGAGGAGACAATATACTAGACCTGATCATCACAAACATGGGGACAAAATGCTCCACACCGGAAGTATATCCCTCTTTGGTAAGATCAGACCATAAATTAATCTCACTGGAAATCCACATCCCGCCCCCACCCCCTGCACAAAGGACCACAGTGAAGAACTTCTCAAAAGCCAACTTCACACTTCTTAAGACTGAAGTGGTATCCTTCAAGGCCCCTGGGCCAGTGGAAACCACAACCTACACTGCTGAATCCTTTGCAAATGCCTTCTATGGGCACCTTCAAGAATGCATGGATCATGCAATCCCAAATAAAACCAAGACCCATTCCCCCAAAGGCAGGCGCCCAGTCTGGTGGACCCCAGCCATAAACAAACTTTACAACAGGAGGAGGAAGCTACTACATGACAGAGCAAAATCCCTAAAAGGGAAGGCATCTCTGATCAGTACTAGCAAAAAACTACAATCACTCATAAAATCATCCAAGGCCAACTTTGAGAGAAAAATTGCAAAAGACACAAAAGACAATCACAAGGCCTTCTTTAGCTATGTTAGAAACCTGGGTGGAAACTGCCAGATATGCTCAGAGTTAGTCCAAAATGACACAAAATACACTGAACCCACTGACATTGCCAACATTCTGGCAGACAGGTTCAGTGCAAATTCTCCTCCCCTCCCCAAAAGGAGAAATAACTATCCCAGCAGAGTATAGCCTCCCTAACATCTCAGATGCCCAGGTGAGAGCTGTCCTCTCTAAAGCTAAAAACACAGCATCAATGGGACCGGATGGTGTCCCGGGCTGTGTGCTACATGAACTCCAAGAGGAACTAAACCCACACATAAGGCTGCTGTTTAATCTTAGCCTTACTACAGGATACGTACCCAAAGAGTGGCGTACGGCAACAGTGGTTCCACTTCACAAAGGCGATGCTTCTACGGACCCTGGAAATTACTGCCCCATAAGCTTGACGAGCCTGGTCTGCAAAGCTATGGAGAGGATCATTATGGAACTCATAAACAAAGACATTGGGGACCTACAGACATTGGACCCTACCCAATTTGGCTTTGTCAAGGGCAGATCCTGCCTTTTAACTTGGTCGACTTTTTTGAAACAGTCACTAAGGCCATTGATGAAGGTAAGGCAGTTCACACAGCCTACCTTGACCTTACAAAAGCCTTTGACACAATACCCCACTCGGGCATCATAGACAAACTCACCAGCTTAAATGTAAACCCATATGTCGTAAAATGGGTTGCAAACTGGCTCAAGGACAGAACCCACAGGGTCAGAGTTACTGGAGCTATGTCAGACTCTAAGCCAGTCACAAGCGGTGTCCCACAGGGCTCATTCCTGGGACCCCCTCTTGTTCGGCATTTATTTTTCCGAGGTACAGGCAAACATAGGAGGATTGTGGCTGACAAAGTTCGCAGATGACTGCAAACTGGGCGCCATAATTGATACTCCAGCGGACACAAACATCCTTCAGAGAGGCCTCATAGAAATGGATAATTGGTGCCAGAGCCATGGCCTTAAGCTGAACGCCAAAAAATGTATAGTCATACCCTTTGGGAAAAACAAGGTACCGACAAATTACCACATAGGTGGTAATCCATTAAGTACGGAAGAGGTAATCAGGGACCTAGGGACCCAGGTTGACAGTAACCTCTCATTTGACACTCACATTGCCAAAGTGGTTAGGAAGACCTTCTATATTGCCCACCTTATCATGAAGGGTTTCACATCTAGATCAAGAGAGGTCATTGCGCCCCTGTACTCTTCTCTTATAAGGCCAATGATTGAGTACAATGCCCCATTTGGGATGTATCTCACCCGACACCTGCAGCAGTTGGAAAGACCCCAAAAGTTCCTCACCAAGAGGATAAAGGGTCTTAAACATATGTCATATGCTGCCCGACTGAAAAAACTCCAGCTCTATTCAGTCGCATACTGCCTACTCAGAGGTGATCTGTGCCTGACGTACAAGGCCATGTCCAATCCGGAATTAATGGACATGCTCCACCTCAGAAAATCCAAGTCCATCAGAGCCACGAGAACAAGAGACTTAAACCTCAACACAGAAATAAATAGGATGTGCTGGAGGGACAGATTCATAACCCAGAGGCTGCCTACACTCTGGAACAGAATCCCAGTCCATGTTAGGCAGAGCCCCTCACTGACTCTATTCAAGAGAAATCTCGACGAGTGGATGGGAGATCGTAGGTTTACCCCGGGAGTCATCTCTGTGTCACTGCTAGACAGAGGCACAGTAAACTAAACCCTAAAAGGGCGTAGTATTCTCATCCTAAGGGGTGGTGAAAGCCACACACACTCTGGCTAGGCTTATAAATGCCCTAGGGCAGATAGCCTAGTACAAACCTATGAACCTATGAATCATACCTCTCAACTGCTATGACTTATACATAGTGCTATTAGAGCACCCATCATACCTCTCAGCTGCTATGACTTATACATAGTGCTATTAGAGCACCCATCCTACCTCAGCTGGTATGGTTTTACAGAGCGCTATTAGACCACCAATCATACCTGTCAGCTGGTTTGACTTAAACATAGCGCTATTAGAGCACTCATCATACCTCTCAGATGTTATGATTTATACATAGGGCTATTAGAGCACCCATCATACCTCTTAGCTGCTATGACTTATACATAGAGCTATTAGAGCAACCCTCATGCCTCTTGGTTGTTATGACTTACACATATCGCTATTAAAGCACCCATCATACCTCTTGGCTGTTATGACTTACACATATTGCTATTAGAGCACCCATCATACCTCTCAATTGCTATAATTTATACATAGCTCTATCAGGTGCTATAATTTATACATAGCGTTATTAGAGTACCAATCATACCTCTCAGGTTTTATGACTTATCGCAGCCAAGAGATATGATGGGTACTCTGATAGGATCATAGGATCACAGCAAGTTACTAGGCTATTGGTCCTGAGGCCCTTATAAGTCTAGCCAAGAGTTTAGTCCATTTATAGACAAATCAGCAGGCAATGCCCCTGTCCAGCAGGGACATGGGTGTAATCCCAGGGATGTATTTTCTATTGCCCATCCAGTTATCCAGGTTGCGCTTAAAAAGGGGTAAAGAGGTACTGTGCTTGACATTCAGAGGTAGTCTATTCCCCAAATGGTGGATTCTCTGGGACACAAGTCTGTACTGCCAACAAGTCCTACTGAAGTCACAGACCAGGTTGCAGCCTCCTGTGTGGGTTACTCGAGTGGAGCTTGACTTGCGGATATACAGCAGTCCCATGAAGGAGGGGTCCGAGATCACCTTGTATGCCAGACAGAAGTCACCTGTGAGGATTCTGTATGATACCGACCAGAGGGATAGAGATTTTAGCCTATCTGTGAATGGTAGATTTTTGAGGCCCTGGATTCTCCTAGTGAGGAATCTCTGTGGTCTCTCCAGCTGCTGCATGTGCTTTGCGAGGTACATGCTGAATGGGGCATTGTACTCAATAATGGGACTTATAAGGGATGAGTACAGGGATGTTATGACCCCTTTTCCCTGGATGAGATACCCTTACCTATGAAGTGAGCCACGTAGACAGCTTTCTGTACAATGGAAGGAACATGGTGGTCATAAGTCAGGTTGCTATCACTCTGGATGCCCAAATCCCTCATGACTGACTGCATGCTTAGGACATTGTTATTAATGTGATAATTTGTGGGGACGTCACTCTCCTCAAAGTGGCTGATGATGTATTTTTTGTATTCAACTTGAGGCCATGTTTCTGTCACCAGTCATTTGTTTGGGTGAGACCCACTTGGAGGATGTCCACATCACTAGCGGAATTCATGACAGCACCCAGCTTGCAGTCATCTGCAAGCTTGGTCAGCCATAGTCCACTGGTTTTGGCCTGCACCTCAGAAAAGTATATCACAAATAACAGAGGCCCCAAGACCAAACCCTGGGGTACGCCACTTGATACAGGTCTACTGTTTGAGGTGGCCTCTCCTATTTTGACTAGATAGGTTCTATCAGTGAGACATTCAGCAACCCATCTGGTAACATATGGATTGATGTCTAGTTGAGAGTGTTTATCTATTATGCCCGAGTGGGAAATAGTGTCGAAGGCTTTGGCTAGGTCAAGGTAGGTGGTGTGCACTGTCTTACCTCATCCATGGCTTTGGTGACTGTCTCAAAAAAGTCGACCAAATTTAATAGACATGACCTCCCCTTGACAAAGCCAAACTGTGTGGGATTGATTGTTTGGAGGTTGCCAATGTCCTTGTTAATAAGGTCCATGATAATCCATTCCATGGCCTTGCAAATCAGGCTAGTTAGGCTGATGGGTCTATAATTTCCCAGATCAGTGGACATTCCAGCTTTGTGTAAAGGGGTGACAGTGGTTATCCTCCACTCAGCTGGGGCAAAGTCAGTACTCAGGCTTTGGTTGAATAGGGCACCTAATGGTGCTGCAAGTTCCTGCCTGAGTTCATGTAGGGTGCAGCCTGGGATGTTATGGGGTCCCATGGAGGCTGTATTTTTAGCCTTTGGGAGAGCAA
The DNA here is from genome assembly GCF_019279795.1 of Protopterus annectens. Taxonomy (NCBI): domain Eukaryota; kingdom Metazoa; phylum Chordata; order Ceratodontiformes; family Protopteridae; genus Protopterus; species Protopterus annectens. Next base: position 449,224,304 of record NC_056740.1, read on the forward strand.
TGATGACTTGATCCCTAGATATAAGGGGAAGGGGGCAGGTACTGGGAATGTCCTGATTTACTGATGGGTGGGCAGAGGGGTGAAATTTTCTCTGAATCTGTCAGCCAGGAAGTTTGCTATATCTACGGCACTTGTATACGTGGTGTCCTTGACCACCAGTTCTGAACAGATCTGGGTGCTACCGTTGAGATTACGGACATATGTGAAGAAGGCCTTATGATTGTCTCTACTAGATGTGGCCAATTTGGACTCGAAGTTTGCTTTGGAGGATTTCACTAGTGCTCTTATTTGCTTGTTTAGGCTAAGGAGAGATTGCTTCCAATTGGGCACCTGCTCCTTCTTGGTCCTGGACAGCAGTTTTTTCCTTTTGTTATAGAGTTTATTTATTGCAGATGTCTACCAGACAGGTTTACTCTTCCTTGCGGAGGATGATTTAGTCATGTCAGGTATTCCTCATTCCATGGATCTATATAAATATTCATATAGTAATTTGGTATAGTTTAGATACTATAGTATAATAGTATATTATATATATATATATATATATACTATATATAGTATTGGATACTGGTTCTTAGAGTGGGGTGGGGGCTGTGAAGCTGTTTATATCATCCCTCAGGAGGCTGTAATCGGCTTTGGAGAAGTTTTTTTGTTTGACCCTAGCTAGAGGAGGGTCAGGGGGAGATGCTGACTTCGAATGTGACCGCTTTATGGTCGGATCTTACCAGGGAGGATGATACTTCAGTGGTTACTCATGCTGGTTATTACCAAGTCCATGATATTATCACCTCTTGTGGGGGTATTGACTAGCTGTTCCAAAGCATTTGCACTGACAGAATCGAGGAATCTCTGGGCATTTGTGTTCTGACATGATTAATTCTTCCAGTCTATGTTAGGGTAGTTAAAGTCACCCAGGATCAGGGTAAAGGGTTGAATCTTGATAGAATGGAAGTGGTCTAGATAGGCAGTTTGGGCATCTTGGTTCAGATTTGGGGGCTGATAGCTAGCTATGATTTGTATAGCGGTCTTGTCAATTGTTAACTGCACCTGGAGTGTCTCCTGTGCATCATACTGTTTAACCAGGTGTGTATGTCTTTAATATATATTGAAACTCCACCTCCTTTGGCTTTACTACCCACAGTTTGGGGTCTGAATGTATGATAGGATGAGTAACCAGGTATGGCTAGGGTGCTTTCCGCAGCTTTGCACCAGGTTTCTGTGACTGCGCAGATGTCAGCATTGTCTAGGGATAAGAATGCTTGCATTGAGTGCAGTTTCATATTTAGACTCCTAGCATTTAGTAGCATGACCTTTAATTTGCATTTTTTTACATTTTTATGTTGGTAGTTTTAACCTCATAACTTTTCCAAAAAAAAAAAAAAAAAAACACTATGGAGGAGGTAAGTGCCTTTGCCAGAAGCCTGAAGCCCAAGGGAGACAGATGCAGGCCATCTCTGGCAAAGCATCATGGTCTGTCAATCATATCTTCTCAGGCTACCAGGTACTGGATCCCTTTGGAATGACACCAGAAACTAAGCCAATTGATAGCGCTATGTATAAGTCATAACAACCGAGAGGTATGATGACATTTGTTTAATGGGGAGGCCCCACTGGACTAGATGTCCATTTTCAGCAGAGATCCATGGAGAAAAGCTCCAAAGTACAATGAAAAGACAGTTGGCAATAATTACCAGAAAAAACATGCACATTCTGTTTAACAGCATAACACTGATCTACTATGGCTGAGAGGTAAGTAAACCTAATGACAATCTTATCGACTTTGTGTTTAACAGCAATATTTAAAATCTTACCCTATTATTTGGCTCTGTCCAGCATACCTCTCAACTGTACAGATTTTCACAGAATGTCCAGATTTTTGCCTCATATTTTTGGTCTGTTTCTCATAAAATTGTTGTTTTCTGGCAAGTCACTGGCAGATCACTGAGATATGAAGTCAGAATATAACAATGCAGTCGAGTTTCGTGCTTCATATCCATCAGAAAATTCATGTTAATGCAAAACCTGTATTTCTAGCCACATTCTGTTTGTAAGAGCAGTACTTAAAAGTGTCCCTATTTTGGGCCTTTGACCCCCATTATTTTTGGCTTTGCCCAGATTTCTCGATCTAAGAGGTTGAGAGGTATGTGCCCAGATTTATTGTGCGACAGGCTGAGTGGTATGGTCGAGAGGTAAGCAAACCTTATTGCTGCTGCCAGGGATCACTCACACTCTTCACACTCTCTCTCTCTTTCTCTTTCTCTCTCACAGAAACACACACACACACACACACACACACACATGCACACACACGCACTCACATACAAACACACACACACACACACACATGGACACGCACACACACACACACACACACACACACACACACACACACACACACACACACACACACACACACAAACACACACAGTCTCTTTTGCATTCATGCACACATTCACTCACACATCGCTCTCAACTGTCTCCCGATCTCACATACACAGTCACTTCCTCATTCATACATGCAGCTCTTATGACTTATACATAACGCTATTATTTGTAACCCTCAGATATACCTTTGCTCTTCTTAGAGTTGTTGACTTTCTTCATAAAATTTGACCTGTGTAAGGATAAATACATTATGAAATAAATGAGTTAAGCTAATACATAGATTCACTATCATTAATTATATGGGGTTTATGACCTATTTTTAAAGATAAAAAAGTGTTCTACTTTCTAACACTCTGCTATGAATTTTAAAGACAAATGTCACAATGGCTCTCACCTTGCTCAGAGGCTGAGGTACAGTACCTGCCATTATTTTGTGTGAGTGCATCTCAGCACTTAGCTCTACCTCTGATTTTAAATTGGTATAAAGATTGTGATGCTGTAAGAGAGAAAAGAACCATTCATAAGCATGTTCACAATAGGTATCACATTAAAATAAAAGTTACTATGTTTTTAATTAGGTTTAAAAGTGATAAAATTTTACTCTGAGATACCAAGCTCAGAGATGATGAGGAACAGAAGATGTTTACCACAAGGTGGATAGACTATGATCCTTTGATTTATGATTTCTTTCCACAGTAGGTACGGATTTCTGGGTATGGACCAGCGCCAACCTATTAGTACAACAAATCTGGACAAAGCCAAAAATAACGGGGTCAAAGGCCCAAACATATTTTAAATATTGCTCTTAAAAGCTTAGAAAGTTGATAGAATGGTTTTATGTTAGCATATATTTTCTGAAGAATATGAAGTCTTAAACTAAAATGTCTGTCATTACTTAGTGATTTCAATCCTAAATGATTTTCTAGAAAACCACAAATTTATGAGGAACAGACCAAAAATATGAGGTGAAAATCTAGACATTCTGTGAAAAATTAGACAGTTGAGAGGTATGTCCAGCAAGAGAGAGAGAGAGAGAGAGAGAGAGAGAGAGAGATGCAATCAATTTTCTTTATGCAACCGTGCAGACTATAATGATGTATAAGTTAGATTTTTGTCAGATCGCATTGCCTCTGAAACTTCTGTCTCATCACTGTGATATTCCCTCTCTCTTTTTTTCTTGAAATTTACATTTGTTATAAATGTTTATGACTTCTTCTCTTGTAATATGAAGAATTGTTGCACACTGTGCTTGTTACAGGTTTCTCAGATATACTGCTCAACGTCAGTAATAAACTAAATTTCTACAACCACAATTTTCAGTTTTCAGACAAACTGACTTACAAAGAAATGTCTTCTAGAGGCTGTAGCTGCAACGTTCTTAACTGAAAAAACATTTGTGATACCATCTGGTACCAGGTGACATTTGGTGTTGACATCTCCCATTATTTATTCTCTCAGTCTGTATGAAAGTGTAAAGGAAACAAAACCACAGCTAAAGGTGCCAGTTATTTAAAGCCATGTTACAGCCGTTATTGTACACTGGTTTACTTTCTTTCTGCTTCACAGTACAATGTTTGACAGGTCGAATGGTGATTCCACTGTATTTGGTGCTGAGATAACTATTGTTTGACCTGATCTGCATCCAGTACTGAAATTTATTTTGTCTTAAACTCTTAAATATTCAATTCGTATGAGAAAAATTTATTTGACTTAATAAAAGTTAAACAATGTATGTGTCTCACGCAAAAAGTGGCTTTATGGGGGATCTGTGTTTGTAAGCAGCCAATCATTGCTATCACTTTATCACAGTTGCACTCAGTGTCATATATCACCAAAATATGGTGGACCATGATGACTTTGGTCATGAGCAGTCATCATTAAATGCAATGTTGGATACTGACTAGCATTTTCTTGGTATTATATTGGTATGAAACAGGCTTAAAATAACCTCTGGGTCTATAGCCTAGTAATCTCCTGTGATCCTTTGATCCTATATGAGTTGCTGATGAGTGAGTGGTTCTCACTGTGTTATGAAGGGATTAGATTTTGTTCAGGGATTACCTCTGCAGCACACTAATAGTGACAGACTCAACTTGAAATACCTTCTGAATGTCAGGGTCTCTTACCTTGTGGAGGAACTGATTTCGATCACTCCCTGGGAAACTTTGCTTCTACACTGCTCTATGTCTAACCCCTCGCTGCAGTTTCACTTTGTGGGATGTTGTAATTATTCTAAGGTTACATTATGTTTTTGGAGGATTTTTCTTGTTCCAGATTACAATAAAGTCATGGATGCATTTTCAAGTATTTGCCTTACAACTTGCAGTCTGGATTTTTGTTCACAGTGGTTATGTCCTGCCTGGGTGTCCTTTTTAGCAGATTTCTCTGATTTGCCTGAATTATGTAAGGTCCATGATAGCCATCTTTGTCCTTCTTTGGATCACAGCCTTCTTAATAATGTCCATATTATCCTGAACCTGCCATTTTTGGGTAAGGTTTTTCAGTAACCTGAAGTTCATCTAACAGTCCATCTGATCATGGACTTGTATCAGTCCACTGTCCACACTCTTTAGATGACTAAGACTGCCTTCATCAGGGCAACCACTCTATGATAGTGAGAGATCTGTGCTTTTACAATGTGTTGGTCCTTCGTGCACTCTGTGCAGCTTTTTGACACTGTGGATTATAGAATCCTAGCAGAACATATACATTCTTTCAGCGGTCTCTCCTCTATAGTCTTGGACTTGTTTGTGCCCTAATACTCCATATGAATTACGAGTGTTGTTTGTGGTATAAACACCTCCTGATTATGCCCTCTGGACTGTTGAGTTCTGCAGGGTTAACTTTTCATAGTGTTTACACTTTCTCTTTGGAGTCATATTACTGTTCCCGATGCACACATCTGTTCCTCTCCTTCTCTCGTGAATGTATGGTGAGTGTGTTTCATTTAGCAGACAATCAGTTGGTTAATCACCATTAGCTTACTGTTAGATGAGTTTTTAGACAGAATTATTTAGATATTATATTTTTATGCCTGTGTACAAGTAAGTAAGGAAAGGTCAGCTGTTTCTGCTATCGAGAAACACTGTCAGGTGATGCCAGTCATGTGATACTAAGTTAGAATGTAGCTCCACAGAGGAAGAAAGCATACAACTGGTAGATGTTAAAGTTTTCAAGCTATAAAAGACTTTGGACATGAGAGATGGACCTATTGCTATCATCGGTTATGAAATAAATAGTTTATATGCATCACAGATGGGAAGCTAGACTACTTTATATATTTTTTCTCTTCCTTCTAATATAACCAGAATTTTACTGTATTATGAAGGGATTCTAATTTGTTCAGGTGATTATCTTTGCAATGCACTAATATGAAAGTATTCTGGAATATCCTGAAACATCCACATGTCCTGACATCTTATGTTGATATTTTTGTGTATAACAGTAGTCCTAGCTCTAAGTAGTTTAGATTCACTTATTGGTGTTTCTCAAGATGCAAGTTGTTGTACGCTGTTCAAAAAAATCTGCTTATTGTAATAAGCCTTTGGTTTAGACGACACCTTTCAATTAACGCGTATTTGTAATCATTTGAAACTTAACACTTCTAAGATGGAATCCTTGCCTATACATGCAATTTTGCATGATTTTCCTACTTTATTGATTCCATCCTTTACATTTTCTACCAACAATAAGTTGTAGTTTTATTTATTTTATTTAAGTTTGATGATCGGGGAAGCCCACTGGGCCAAGAAGAGCCCATTTTCAGTGGAGGCCCGGGGAGAAAAGCTCCACAATAATTGCAAGTTACATTTACAAAAGAACACAGTTCATAGGTTAGTACTAAGCTAACTGCCCATGCAAGTCTATCCAATTATCCCTTGTGAGACTCAAACCCTGCACCTTGGGTTTGTAAGGCAAACACCTTAGCCATTAAGCCACCCTCCCAACCAGACTAATTAAACATTTACAGATAAGATCCATGATATTTGCAATTGGCTTGTCACAATGTTACAAAAATGAAAAGACATAATTCAATACAGAAATTTCAACATTTACATAAAGTGAATTTTTTGTTATAAACTCAATTGTAGGTTTAACATTTCAAAATATATAGCTACTAGCCAATTAGTAGGTTAGGAAATTATTATGCATGGAGAGGGTAATAGTATATTTGAGATTGGACAGTATAGCACAATAGATATTAGAGAGAAAATTCATTTTTAGTACAGGAGGGATTGTTTTGGGTGGGATAAAGTAATAGTAGAGGTCATTGGATGAGTCAGTGCAAGGTGGAATGAGGGGGAGGGGTTTAAGTTTGAGCGTGGCGAGGGCATTCCCATTTGGAAGAAAGATGAGAGAGTAGCTGAGATTTGAAATTTGTATGGTTAGGTAGGTTGTGTAGGTGTGTGGGGAGAGAGTTCCCCTGTTTAGCTAAGGAGTGGGGCAGCAGTAGATGGCCAGGAGGTCTTGCAGGTTTGTGGACCTGAAGGAGATTTTGTTTTTTGGATCTGAGTGAGCGGTTGGGAATGTAAGGTTTTAAGGAAGTAGCAAGAGCTGGGCAGTTGGCAGGTTTAAAGATGAACTTGTGGGCAATGGTGAGTTGTAGGTTACTGAGGTAGTTGGGTAGTTCACGCCAGCTGAGGGTCAGGAGGGAGTGGCAGTGGTGGGATGAGTTTTTTTTTAATTGGTTGCAAATTTGAAGATCTTATGGTAGCAGGATTCAAGTTTGGACCGAAGGCCTAGATGGAGATTGGTGAAAAGAGGGACACCATACATAAGGGAGGGGAGTATCCAGTAGGAAGGTGGAAGCAAGAGTTTTATGGGTAGAGGGGCTTAGGAAGCAGTTTTGCCTGTACAGGACACCTAACTTTTGGTGGATTTTCTTGACTGTGGAGTGGATGTGGGTGTCAGATTTTACTTCTCCATCAATAATGATGCCAAGAAGTTTGGTGCTGGGAACAATTTCAAGGAGGGTGTTGTTTTGGGTCTGTATAGTGAATGTGGATTTGTCGATGGAGTTTTTGGTAGGGGAAAAAAAACATTAGTTTGGTTTTATTTGCATTTAGTGCCAGATGTTTAGAGTGCATCCAGGTTTCTATTTTGGAAAAGCTAGAAGCTCGGAGGGAGAGAAGGCTGAGAAGATGATTGTTGATTGAATGTTGTTATTTATCATTTTTATTTATTTATACATTTGTTATGATTACTTGATTGACCTAGGTAGTGTCCTTTTTCTAAACATGTCCATTTTCAGTAGATGCCTGTAGAGAAAAAACTAACGTAACATACAAAGAATATAAAAAAAAGAAAAAAATAAAACTACTACAACTACTAAAACTAATAAAACTAATAAGAAATAAGAAGAACCAACAACAACAAAGAAAAGCAAACAAAACAAAGAGCAGTAGCATAATACAGAATATTATAATTTTTAATTTTTTTTTTTTTTTTTTTTTTTTGATAGGGTAGAGGTGATAGGGGTAAAAATAGGTAAAGTAAGTAAGTGTAATATCATAGAAAAGAAAAAAAAACAGAAAGAATAAGCTCAAGGGAAAAAAAGGAAAAAAATTGAGTGGTGGGAGGAGGGTATAATATAGATGGAGAGGAGACAGAAGAAGGAAGGAGAATACTACTTATCTATATGATGGGTTTGTACAGTGCAGATAGAGGTGTTTGGAAAAGAGGTGGAAAGATGTGGAAGTAGGAAACTTTTTTTTATTCTTTGTTGACCAGCTTAGTCCCACTAAGCTGGAAGCCTCTTTTAGGGGTGCTCTGAGGTGGCATTTATACTGATTAGGAGAATTTTGGCCAGGCACTCGGGAAAATTCTCCTACTCCTTTTGATATGTGCTGTGGGATCTTCTGCAGCCACCTGAACTGCCAATAACTCAGACAGGCGGGACATCAATTTGCCGTATTGTCTGCAGGATTGCATACTCAAGAAAGCAACACCCCCTAATGCTGTATTTCAGTGTTAATAATGCAACATTAATCCAATCACTTGGAGAAGGAACAGAACTCACATTATATGATCTTCTGGTGCTAAAGACAAACTGACTACCAGTTCAGCCACTGACACTGACTGCGCTCGAAGTGCTTGATCGTGGTGTGATCCCTGATTAGTGGATGACCTTTAGTGACATGTGTTAACTGTAATAAAGTCATCTTGCTTTCATCTGAAGAATATTGCCAGCATTAAGTATTTGATGCCTCCTGATTACCTTTCTCTGGCCAGTCATGCCTTTGGTTCTTCTTGCCTGCACTTTTGTAATTCCTGTACCATTGGCTTCCTGATATTGAGACTCATCAGTTGCAGCAGGTACAAAACTGGACTGTACAGTTACTTTGTTACAAACTGGGCTGCACAGTTACTTTGTTACAAATTGGGCTGCACAGTTACTTAGTTACAAATAGGGCTGCACAGTTGCTTAGTTACAAATTGGGCTGCACAGTTACTTTGTTACAAACTGGGCTGCACAGTTACTTTGTTACAAACTGGGCTGCACAGTTACTTTGTTACAAATTGGGCTGCACAGTTACTTAGTTACAAATTACAAACTGGGCTGCACAGTTACTTTGTTACAAACTGGGCTGCACAGTTACTTAGTTACAAATAGGGCTGCACAGTTACTTAGTTATAAATTGGGCTGCACAGTTACTAAGTAGTTTAAATCATTGCAACATATTACTCATGTGGAAATGTTAATCCTGAGTTGTCTCAATTGTCTTTGGTTAGATGGACATAATTTGCAGAATGCGTCTATGATAAACACTGACTACCCCTGTCCATGAGGGACATGGGTGCCATCCCTGGGGAGAATTTGTAGTCTCCAGTCCATTTGTCCAGGTTGCACTTGAATAGAGTCAGTGAGGAGATCTGCTTCACGTGAATTAAGTTTTTCCAGACCAGCAGCAATCTATGGGAGATATAGCTGTCTCGCCATGTTCTGCTAATGTCACAGTCAATGTTAAGATCCGTAGACTGAATGCCTCTTGTGCCATTTGACTTGTGGATGTGCAGCATATCCATCAGGGCAGGGTCAGAGACTGCTCTGTAGGCCAGGCACAAGTCGCCTCTCAGCAGCCTATATGATATAGAGTACAGTGACAGAGATTTCAGTTTATCCACAAAAGTCATGGTTTGGAGGCCCAGTATTTTCTTGGTGAGAAACCTCTGTGGTCTCTCCAGCTGCTGCAAGTGTCTGGTGAGGTACATGCAGAAGGGAGTATTCTACTCTAATAATGCTCTGATGAGGGTTGAGTAGCAGGTGTTTACCATATGTGCTATTAGGGAAGAGATTTGGCTAGTCTGACCAGTTTTTGTGCTCGGACTAACAAAGGTTCTTGTTCTACTGAAGGCTATGGATGATAAGTGTGACAGTGCTGCTCAGTGCACCCATAGGGCAGTAGGGAAGCTAGGGAGGGGTCCACTGACAGCTGTCTAGGGAGTCTAGGGAAAAACTGAGTTTCAAGGTATTTGCATTGGGTCTATGTTAAATGTTTGAACATCCAAAATGTCGAACATTACATGGTCGAGACCAAATGTTCGACATTTGGATGTTCAAACATCGAATAACATCAAATAAAAAAAAAAGTAAAAAAAGAAAAAAACACTAACAGCGTAGGCAGGGGGCAAGCCCCCCCCTGCACCCCCCACACCCCCTACTTAAATATACCAACTGCGAGACCGCACTTCAGTGCAGAAAAGGGAAATTCTCCCTATATGCAACATATAGCACCATTGAAAGTCTATCTTCGAACATTCAAAATTTCGAATGTTTGGTCTCGACCGTGTAACATTCAAAATTTTGAGTGTTCGAAGATTTGTCAGGTACCCTTTGCATCTATACAGGGCACCTCTAACCCCTGATGTATGGTGCACTGTAATGTGCAAATGCAAGGCTTAAATACAGGCAAAATTAAGACACTTTTAAGCCAACACAAAACACACACCTACATTCGTGGAGGCTCTCAATAAAAATTTGCTCAAGCAACAGAGACCTCCAAAGCAGAAATGCAAGCAACCTACACCCCCCCAACACAACCCAAATGACACATAGCCCACAAACTCAGTGTGCCACTCAACCACCGCCCATAAGGTATAACAATGTACCCAATACTCTAGTCATAGGTGACTCTATAGTCAGGCACACTGATGTTCCACTCACCAGGCTAAACAAGGGGAAAGTTACTGTCAGCTGCCTGTTGGGTGCTAGGATCCACCACATAATGCACGCACTCAGGTCACTCCACAACAAGTACAAATATGACTCTGTCATTGTCCATGTTGGTGTGAATGACCTGAGACATACCTCCCTGGACTACATGAAAAGAGACATGGAAGAACTCTCCAATCTTGTAGCCCAGGCAGGTATGACCCTAGCCCTGAGTACATCCTGCCATCACCCAGAATTATACCACAGTACCAGGACAAAATGATTGATTTCAACAATTGGCTAAGCTTCTGGTGTCATTCTAAGGGGATCCAGTAGCTGCCTGGGATGACATGATCAACAGACCACAATGCTTTGCCAGAGATGGCCTGCACCTGTCACCCTTGGGATTCCAGATACTGGTTAAGGCTCTTGCCACCCCTATAGTGACTTTTGTAGGCAAGGTTCAAATGACAAATTCACCACCATAACAGGTGCAAGCAAGCAAAATCTGAGGGTAATGCTACTCAATGCTAAAAGTCTAAACCTCAAAATGCATTCATTCGAGGCACTCCTTAAAGTGGAGAACATCGACTTCTGTGCAGTGACAGAGACCTGGTTCAAGGCTCCAGAGAGCACCCCTGCATTACCAAGCTATAATTCATACCACACCTTTTGGCCACCTAACCTGGACCAAAACACCAAAGATGGAGGCGTGTCCATATTCATTAAGGATATCCACGCCTCCAGGCTAGTTGCTCAGCATAATGCATCCAAGATTATTCAAATGCAACTAACTCTGGGCAAGACCCCAATCCAAACTGTAACTTGCTACAGATCTCCCACCATGCCCCAGGATTCCCACTCCTCATTTCTTGATACACTGGAAAATATTAGGGTACAACCCAACACCCTAATAATGGGTGATTTCAACTACCCCACCATTAACTGGGAAAAACTACTCATTTACCAATTATTTTGCTCAACATTTTCTGGAATTCATAAATTCTACCGCCTTGGATCATCTTACCCACAACCCCACCAGGGGCAGCAATATCCTAGACCTGGTCATTACCAACATAAGTGACCGGTGTTAAACACCAGAGGTCAATTCCTCATCGGTCAGATCCGACCACAAGCTTATCACCCTAGACATCCACATCCTGCACCCACCCCCCCACCCCCATTAGGGAAACCACTTTAAAAAATTTCTCCAAAGCCAGCTTCACGCTTCTTAAGACAGAAGTGGCAAACTTCACAACACCCATGCAGATGGACAATAGAGGTACGACTGCTGAATCCTACTCAAATGCACTTTATAAGCACTTACATGAGTGCATGGAACGTGCTATCCCTAACAGAACCAAGATGCTATCCTCCAAAAAAAAGAAGCCAAACTGGTGGCCTCCTGCCATAAACAAACTCTACAACAGAAGAAAGAAACTGTTGCAATAAAGAGTAAAAACCCATGATTGGAGGAACTCCCTGGTCAGCCTCAGTAAGAAGCTGAGATCTCTCATAAAATCCTCCAAAGCTAGTTACTAAAACAAAATTGCCACTGATTCTAAAGACAACCACAAAACATTCTATAGCTATGTCAAGAATCTCAATGGCAACACTCAGATCTGCTCTGAGTTACAGTACAATTGCACTAAATATTCAGAACCAACTGATATTTCCAGCATCCTGATAGATAGGTTCAGTGCTAACTTGACCCCTATCTCACCCCCTAAAGGGTCCATCTCTATACCGGAAAAATGCAAAGTTCCTGTAATCACGGCTGCACAGGTAAAAACCACACTCTCCAAAGCCAAAAACACAGCATCCATGGGACCTGACAACATCCCAGGCTGCATTCTATCCAAACTACAGAATGAACTGGCACCCCACTTAAGCACCATGTTCAATCATAGACTCACCTCAGGCTTTGTGCCCACTGAATGGCACACAGTGACAGTTATCCCACTCCACAAAGGGGGAACCACCACAGACTCTGAGAACTACAACCCTATTAGCCTAACAAACCTGGTCTGCAAGGCCATGGAACGTATCATTATGGAACTTGTAAACAAAGACATTGGTACTCTCCAAACTCTGGACCCAACCCAGTTCGAGTTTGTAAAAGGCAGATCATGTCTCCTAAACCTGATAGACTTCTTTGAAGCAGTCACCAAAGCCGTAGACAAGGGTAAGGTGGTTCACACAGCCTATCTAGATCACACCAAGGCTTTTGACACCATCCCCCACTCTGGAATTATAGATAAACTCACCACACTAGGTATAAATCCCTATATCACAAGATGGGTTGTCAACTGGCTCACTGACAGAACCGACACTGTGAAAGTAGCAAACTCCAAATCTGACTTCTGACCAGTGACAAGTAGAGTACCACAGGGTTCAGTCCTGGGTCTTCTCCTGTTTTGTATCTACTTTTCTGAAGTACAGGCTAACACAGAAGGTCTTTGGCTAATGAAGTTTGTAGATGACTGCAAACTAGGAGCCATAATCAAAACTCCTAATGATGTGGACATCCTACAAATCGGCCTCACTGAGACAGACTCCTGGTGTCAAATCCATGGCCTCAAGCTCAATGCCAAAAAGTGCATTGTCATCCCCTTTGGTAAAAACTCTGTACCAATGAGCTACCATATAGGTGGTAGTCTACATAACACTGAAAGTGTGATAAGAGACCTTGGGACACAGGTGGACAGTAGTCTCTCCTTTGATAATCACATCGCCACAGTAGTCAGGAAATCCTTCTACATGGCACAACTCATCACAAAAGGTTTCTCATCCAGGAAAAAAGGAGGTCATTGTTCCCCTCTACTCATCACTCATTAGACCCATTATAGAGTACAATGATGGTATGTACATCACAAGACATCTACAACAACTGGAAAGGCCACAGAAATACCTCACAAAGAGGGTTACTGGCCTCAAACAGATGCCGTACACAGACATTCTCAAAAAGACTCCAGCTTTACTCCACCGCATTTCACCAACACAGAGGCAATCTCTGCCTAACATACAAAGCTATGTCAAACCCAGAGCTGTTGGACATGCTCCACTTAAAGAAATCCCAATCCCTCTGAGCTACATGCTCTAGGGACCTAAACCTTGTCACCACAGTAAACAGAACATGCTAGAGGGATAGATACCTGTCCCAGACACTTCCCATACTCTGGAACAAACTACCTATCTATATCAAACAAAGCTCCTCATTAGCACTCTTCAAGAAAAATCTTAAGGCTTGGATTGGAAATAGGAAATTCACCCCGGGATCACCTCTGTGGCTCTGCTCGACAGGGGCACAGGAAAATCATTTTCTTGGATGGCGAAAGCTAGGGTACCTATTTGGCTAGGCTTATATAGGCCTTAGGGCCAATAGCCTAGTACCTACCTATGAACCTATAATTTACCAACAAGAAAACACACAGTGAACCTTCTTACAGAAATCTCCAGCTCAGACAAGACTGGATCCACACTGTTCTGCCACAAGAGTGCAGGGGAGCCCTTCTTTATGTAAGATGGCTGATTTACTGCTCAAGTGTATCAATAACAGGCTAGATTTAGCAGGCTGGAATCTAGTCTATGCTATCTAGGTATCAGAACAGTGCAATTCAAGTGCAGAGAAGTGCAAAAAATACTTAGAGCCCTTTTGTGTGTTTCACAGCTCAGATAGACTAGGTAAACACGTACCACTACCAGACGAACAATCCCAATCCTCCCAATGAAAAAGCACAGTAAAAAAGTGTCCAAAGTGAAATCCTACCACAAAAAAAACTTAAATTGTATAAAATGCTACCACAAACAAACCTAAAGATATAGATAAAGCAGTGTACTTTAAACAGCTTATAGAAGTGTGATAGTTCAATAAAAGTACTTTGCTTTGAATAAATGAGCCAAGAGCCACTCAATTGTACAGAATTTATAAAGGGGCTAAAAAACAAGATAAGCCCTCCAGTCAATAAAACTACATTTAAAAATCTCAAGTATTTCATCAGCCTCAACAGACCAGTCTACCTCCTCTCAGTGCACTAGATAGAAAATCGACTGAGTCTTTTGATGGAAAAACAATTGTTTGCTAAAGTGTAATAATACAATAATACACTTTATTTAACAACTAGGCAGATCAAGTAGAATAGACAATGGGAGTCAAAATGCACTTTTTCAATATAAACACAAAGAAAGGCAAAACATTCAGGATATCAACAGCAGTGTAGAAAAGGAGGAGCTTATTAAACACAATTTAGAAGGGGTGGGCAGCTTAAAATCACCAGGTTTAAAAAGCAGATCAACAAACAGGATGATGGGTGGAAAACACAGTAAGAAATCAACAGCAGTGCCTTAGTTTATGCCTTAGTTTATGCAAGTGTCAAATCTTTTCAGACACAGACAAAGGCCCAGAATTTCACCGAGTATTTAAATATCACTCAAGAGACAATTTAACCAATGAAAAATAAGCATGTAAAATGAGCAGCCTAGATAATTTGTGTCCACCGCTCATGTAGAACAAAAACACCAGGCCAAGCAGATTTCTTAAACCAGAAAACAAAATGGAGCAAGTATCAGAAATCATCTCTGAAAGGTCACAGACAAAAATAGGTCTTCTCACCCAGCAGGGAATCACCAGCAGTACTTTAGTTTATGCAGGCTGTGATGCCCATGCACTGCCCCAGCAATCAAGGAGACTCAATCCTCACCACTAACACCGGTGAGGGGCATCCATATAGGGAAAAGGATAATAAATACACACACAGTAAAGTCCAATTTCCCTTGAGAACACAGAGATCACAGTCAGTCTGGGGCTGATTTCTCCCTTTCTCTCCAGGTCCCCAATAAGACTCTCCACTGCCACAGCTATAGCGTCCAGATCTCAGCCTAGTTTGCAAACTAAAACCTCCAGCACCCTCTCTACCCAACCAATGCTTCATGTCCCTGCCCAAGTGGTTGACACACACACACACATTTTGAGATAAGAGTTATATACAACCACACAGACACTCCTGGGGAAAGCTGGCACAGGTTTCCCAGCTCTGCCCCTTTTACCCAGACTATACAGTAGTACCACTTGCCACTACCCACTAATATTTATCAGCTACTCAAAGGCCCTTATTAAAGGGTGTCCAATTATTACTGTGCAATATTATTATCCAACTGGTAAGTGTGACTAAACAGCAAAACCTATTTGGAGTGACTTGGCACAGTATCACTATAAATATGTAATGTACTCTATAGCTTAAATTATCTCTACACAAAATAGCCACAGTCTTACTACACAGTGCTAGTCAAGAGTTCAGAAATAACAGAGAAATACTTAAAATAATTCAGTAGAAAAGTTCTGACATCACAGAAAAACAAACTAGTCTAATCTTCCTATTTCCTAGCTATATCTAAGAGAAACACTAAAGTCTAAGATCCTACTTACATACAGGCACAGGCAGTGCTGGTGATGCTGGATGTTCTCAAGACAAAATGCTCTAATGCTTTCATTCTTTCTGTCCTTAAATTGATAACACAGTACCACTGATTCATTTCAGATTACATCATTCTTTCTGGTTCCAAGGCTAATAGACTTTCAGAGGTTAATAGCCCCTTTGATCTTGCAGCTGGTCAGGAACCAGAGCAATAAAATAAATTATACATGCAAATTCTAGCCATTAACTCTGGCCTCAAAACAATAGGCAGAATTCCTTCATCCAGACATATTGGCTCCGAATTTTGACATCAAAAGCAGTCATAAAATGCCTGACTTAGCGTTCTTACAGCAGAGTGCACTGCTATTACATTTCTGAAGTTCAATATCCAATGCAGTATTTTCACATTTAAGAGAACAAGCCTGTGGCTTACATTAATATTTACAAATGACGGAATTATCTACAAAATTCTATCTGACTAGGCTGGCAGCCTTCACCTAACTTCACCCCCCCCCCCCCCGGAGAACTGAAGTTAGTTTTTCAACTGACCCTTGAAACATTGCTTGAGAGGGTTAGGTCTATCTGAGTATACCTTACCCCATTCCCTGTCTTGACAGCCCATCTGCATTGGCATTGCTAATCCCACTGTGGTGCTGCACTGACATATATGCCTGCAACCCTAGGCTCCATCTTAGCAACTTGCCATTTTGCTGGCTGGCTCTGCGTAACCATGTTAGGGAGTTGTGATCTGTCATTACAGTGAATTTTCTTCCATACAGATAAGGCTGAAGTTTCTGCAGTGCCCACAATATGGCTAGACATTCCTTTTATACAGCTACATAGGATTTCTCCCTGGGTTGAAGCCTATGACTGAGATAAACCACTGGGTGCTCTTCTCACTCTGAAGAAACTGGCTAAGTACAGCCCCCACCCCATGGTTCGAAGCATCCACCTGCACAACAAATTCTTTGCTGAAATTTGGACTGGCTAATACAGGAGGTCCTCCCAAACTTCTTTAAGCTTCTGGAATTCCTGCTCACATGCTGTGATCCACACTACCTTATCTGGCCTGTTCTTCCTTGTCAGGTATGTGAGGGGAGCAGCTATGGTACTATAACTGGGGACAAACTTTCTGTAGTACCCTGCTTTCCCTAAGAATGCCCTCACCTGCTTTTTGGTAAGAGGTGCAGGCCATGCCTGAATGGCTTCTACTTTGGCTAGTTCTGGCCTGATCTTACCACTCCCCACTCTATGTCCCAGGTAGGAGACCTCTGCCATACCCACCTGACATTTGCTGGGCTTAATGGTCAACCCTGCCCTCTGTAGTCTGCCCTGCACTTCCCTGACATGTTGAAGGTGCTCTTGCCAGGAATGGCTGTAGATGGCAATATCATCTATATAACCAAGGTCAAACCCTCCTGCTCCTGTTAGGATATGATCTACCAGCCTCTGGAAAGTGGCTGGGGCATTTTTCATCCCAAAGGGCATATTTGTGAACTCATGCAAGCTAAAAGGAGTCACAAAGGCTGACTTGTCTCTAGCACTGGGAGTTAAGGGCACCTGCCAGTAACCCTTGGTAAGGTCAATAGTTGTAACATACTTAGCCCCACCTAGCTGCTCTAGGGCCTCATCTGTCCTAGGCAGGGGGTAACCATCTGACTCTGTGTCACTATTTAATTTCCAGTAGTCCACACAGAACCTGGTGCTGCCATCTTTCTTTGGCACCAGCACCACTGGGGAGGCCCAGGGACTGTTGGACTCTTGAATTACCCCTAGTTCCAACATTTTCTGTATCTCCTCCCTCAGAGTATATTTGACTCTCCCAGGCACCCTATAAGGGGGCTGCCTAATAGGCGTTTGGGGTCCTGAATCCACCTTGTGCTGCCCCAGGTGGGTGCACCCTGTTTTTCCGGTGAACATGTCCCCAAACTCCTGTAACACGCTTGGATTTCTTGAACCTGGGTAGAAGATAGCTGCTGGGGCACTGCTACCCCTTCCACTGAGGTGTCAGTCCAAGCCTCACTAAGGAGATCAGTCCCCAGATCTCCCCCAGACTCCTCCTGCAATCCACTGCAAATACTGAGCATAAGGACCTCCCTATCATGGTAAGGTTTCATCATGTTAACATGGTACAACTTGTGCCCCTGCTATCTGCCTAGCACTCCCACCATGTAATTAACATCACTTACCTTCCTTACCACCTTGTAGGGTCCCTCCCAAGCTGCCTGCAGCTTGTTGTGCTTGACAGGAATGAGAACCATTACCTGCTGCCCCACAACATACTCTCTAGCTCGAGCATTCCTGTCATACCACACCTTTTTCTGTTGTTGGGCTTCTGCCAGGTTCTCCTGAGCCAAGCCTATGAGTTCCCTGAGCCTTGTCCTGAAGTTTAGGACATATGCCACAACAGACTCCTTGTGAGATTCACACTAACCTTCCCCACTCATCTCAAAATAAATCTAGTGATCCCCTCACCCTATGCCCATACAGCAACTCAAAGGGTAAAAACCTGTGGATTCCTGGGGAACCTCTCTGTAAGCAAACAACAGACGGGGCAAATATTTGTCCCACTCCCTCTTAAACTGGTATTAAAATACCCATAGCATGAACTTAATTGTAGAGTTTAACCTCTCAACAAGACCATTAGTCTGGGAATGGTAGGGGGTAGTCTTCAGGTGCTTCACCACACAGTACTTCCACAGACAAGCCAGCAGGTCTGACATGAAACTGGCACCTCTGTCAGTCAGTATTTCTTTTGGGAAACCTACCCTGCTGAAAATCCCTAGCAAAGCATTTGCCACCTTTTCTGTCTCAATGGAGGACAAAGCCACTGTCTCAGGGTATTGTGTAGCATAATCCACTACCACTAGGATATACTTTTTCCCTGTGGAACTTGGGGTACTCAGAGGCCCCACAATATCCATAGCTACCCTCTGACATGGCTCATCAATCACAGGCAAAGGTATCAAAAGAAATCTTACCTTTGTCTCCTGCCTTGCCTACCTTTTGGCACTGCTTACAGGCCCTGCAGTACCCTGTTATATCTCTGGAAATTCTAGGTCAATAGAAGTTCTTCATAATATGTCTCTTTGTAGGTTTTATGCCCATATGACCTGCAAATGGAATATTGTGGGCTATGGCTAGAAGTGCCAGATGGTAGGCTCTAGGCACTACCAACTGCTGTAACCTCTCACCTTCTAGCCCTCCCTCAGGGGTCCACTCTCTATACAGTAGCCCTTTGTCCCAGTATACAGATTCCCCCTTCCATTGAGAATCAGGTGCCTCACTAACTGCCTGCCTCAGGCCTTGCAATGTAGGGTCTGAGACCTGAGCCTGTCTCAACACTCTCTTTGTAAACCTTCCCAGCTCCCCTTCCATAGGAAGTCTGGTATCATCTGACAGCAGTGCCTCACTGTCAGCCTGGGTGCTACTACTCACCTCTACCTTTGCAGTCACTTTATCCAAGGGAACATAAGTACCCACAAGCAGCTGTGGCTTACCTTCAGTCTCACTGCTACAGGGTAGCTCCCTCCCTGGAGTAACCACCTCACCAGTCCTGACTGCAAGTATGCAATCTGTCTGGGTCTCATCCAGGCTACCAGACCCACATGCTTGTCTCCTAGCCTGACTGAATGTAACTGCAGAAGGGCATGGTACTGCCTCATCCAAATTCTTCCCTATCAGGACATCTGCAGGATGGTAGTTTGGTACCCTTGTTGTCTCAAGACAACCTACTATTGGCATTTTGTCTTTCCCACTTACTGGCTCTCTCACCTTGTGTTCCCCCACTTTCCTCCATGGACATCTGTATGCCACATGGCCCCACTGGTTGCATTCAAAACATTTAACCCTAGGTCCTGGACATGTAGCTGGACTAGTGGTTTCCCCTGCTAATGGCAGATTCTCTAGGGGTAATCTGTGCTGCCCACCATGGGTTCCATTAGACCCATTAGCAGTACTGGGCGCCCCTTTCCTGTGCAGGGCTGCCCTGCTTGCTAGGAATAGGTCTCCCTTCTTCTCCAACTCATCTGAAGTAGCACATTGTCTATCAGCTAACCAGATGCTCATGTCCTCAGGCAAAGTGCTAAGGGGTTGTTCCCTCACCAAAAAGTCTGCCAGCCCTTCAAAAGTGGTGACTTGACATCCATTCACTCACCTATGAAAATAAGTGCTGAGTACAGCAACATATTCCCACACACTTTCATCTGCCTTGCGTCTATGCTCACAAAACTTTTTCCTGTAAGATTCAGGTGTTAGCTTGAAACATTCTAACAAGTGATTCTTAACAACAGTGTAATCAAGATATTCACAATCAGCAAGTTTAGACAACACAGTTAGAGCTTTCCATGGAGTAAGGGGGTCAGGAGCTGTACTTAGAGCCTTTTGTCAACATCATACTGCTTAAATACCCTCTCAAACATGTGAATGAAACTATGAAAATTATCCCCCTCTTTAAACTGAGGAAGAAATTTACTGACCTGTTGTGCTTCTGGGGTCCAGTTACTCCCTTCACCATTACCTCCATGACTCTGGCGAAGAGTCAGCATCTCCTTCTCATGCTGCCTCTGCCTCTCCTTTTCCTCAGCTTCCAGGCATAGCAGTTTCTTATTCTCCTCAGCCTGCAAATGTCACAGTTTCTCATTGTCTTCACTCTCTAGACACCTCAGTCTCTCAGCTGCTTCTATTTCCAAATGCCTGGCCTCCAACTCAAGTCTATTTAACTCCAGATGGATTTTTAAGTCCTCTGCAGTAAGGTTGAGCTGTCAATTATCTGAGTGTGGTACGTCTCCACTGCCAGTTTGATCATCATCCTCCTAGTTGCTGTTTTCTGATACAGCTGTGACCAAAGCTGCAATCATGTCTGCCTTAGTCAGGTTTACATGCACCAGTCCCCTAGCCTGGCACATCTCAGCCAGCTGACTCCTTGTCAGCTTTCCATACTCCTCTCCGACATGCTGCCTGCTCTATCTGACTAAGTTAACAAAAGAAATAAAACAATTGTGGTCTGAATTCTGAGTACTGCATGGCTGATTTAGAGTACAAAACACCATCAGTAATCATGCTACACAAGCTACAGGCATTCACACTACCCACAGCACTACAAGCCAATTAGTATTTGACAACCAATTAATATGTGGTGTGGAAATCCCACCACTGCCAAACAATTAATATGTGATGCCTGTGCACTGGCCCAGCAATCAAGGAGCCTCAATCCCCACCACTAACAACAGTGAGGGGCATCCATTTAGGGAAAAGGATAATAAATACACACACAGTGAAGTCCAATTTCCCTTAAGAGCACACACAGAGATCAAAGTCAGTCTGGGGCTGGTTTCTCCCTTTCTCTCCAGGTCCCAAATAAGACTCCCCACTGCCACAGCTATAGGGTCCAGATCTCAGTGGGCAAGCTAAAACCTCCACCACCCTCTCTGTTCAACCAGTGCTTCATGTCCCTGCCCAAGTAACTGACACACATGCATACTTTGAGATAAGAGTTATATACAACCACACAGACACTCCTGGGGAAAGCTGGCACAGGTTCTCTAGCTCTGCCCCTTTTACCCAGACTATACAATGGTATCACTTGCCACCACCCACTAATATTTATCAGCTACTCAAAGGCCCTTATTAAAGGGTGTCCAACTATTACTGTGCAATATTATTATCCAAATGGTAAGTGTGACTAAACAGCAAAGCTTATTTGGTGTGACTTGGTACAGTATCACTATATACATAGAATATACTCCAGAGCTTAAATTATCTCTACACAAAACAACCACAGTTGAAATGTTTAAAACTATTTCATAATAAATAATAAAGACACAAGACAATACTTCTTACTACACAGTGCTAGTCAAGAGTTCAGAGATCACAGACAAATACTTAAAATAATTCAGTAGAAAAGTTCTGACATCACAGAAAAAACAAACTAGTCTAATCTTCCGATTTCCTAGCTATATCTAAGAGAAAAACTAAAGTCTAAGATCCTACTTACATACAGACACAGGCAGTGCTGGTGATGTTGGAGGTTCTCAAAACAAATGCTCTAATGCTTTCAGTCTTTCTGTCCTTAAATTGATAACAGAGTACCACTGATTCATTTTAGATTACATCATTTGTTTCTGGGTCCCAGGCTAACAGACTCTCAGAGGTTAATAGCTCCTTTGATCTTGCAGCTGGTCAGGAACCAGAGCAATAAAAGAAATTATACATGCAAATTCTAGCCATTAACTCTGGCCTCAAAACAATAGGCAGAAGTCCTTCATCAAGACATATCGGCTCCACATTTTGACATCAAAGACAGCCATAAAATGTTTGACTTAGCTTTCTTACATCAGTGTGCACTGTTATTACATTTTTGCAGTTCAATATCCAAAGCAGTATTTTCACATTTAAGAGAACAAGCCTGTGGCTTACATTAATGTTTACAAATGACAGAATCATCTACAACATTCTATCTGACTAGGCTGGCAGCCTTCACCTATCTTCACACAGGCTTCAAATCTTTTCAGACAAATGCAGCTCAGCAAGCTCCTGCCTGGTGCCCTGCAAAGTTCTACAGCAGCAGAGAGACAAAAGAGAGACTTTGGTGTGATTAAGTATCATTTTTCTGCATTTTCTTGCTGCCTTTAGGTAATTCCGCCTAAAACGCAGATTTTTCTAGAGTTTCTGTGATTTAAAAAGCTTGTTTCAGCTACATATTGTACTTATTTTACTGCCTGCACTTTAACAAAGTCATTTTTGTGTTTAAATTACCTTGTTTAACTATTTTAGGCTACACACTCAAGTGTGCTAGCCATTCCTGTGCATTTAAAGTGTTTGTTTTGGTTGTATCTGCTTTATTTTCTGAAAAAAACAAAAAAGCAAAAAAAAAAAATACTTGTTTTCTCGCCTTTCTAAGCTAGTATATTCCAGTTTTCATGTTAGTGCTGAATTCAGGGCTGGGTTACAAGTTTCTGTGTTTGCCCATAAATTACTTGGATAGAAGGAAGTTTCTCTGTTTACTGTGAAAGAGGGAGCTTTGTGCAGCCTATATGTCCCTGGAGGAGTGGTTTCAGCCCAGAAATTAGTAGTTTATTGGCCATTTTGGGTAATTTCTATCTCTTTCATTTCCTTGCTATAAAACCCACATTTGGGTGGTTTTGCGTGCCGGGCAGCAATGGTTAGCTAAGGTATAACTATTCCCGGCTCCACAAAGTCTACTCTTTCATTTTTCCCTTGGAACTAGACAAACTTTAACTTAAGCACTCAAACCATTCACTTCTCATCCCGGCACTTGCTCAAAAGTCATAGCAAGAACTAATAAACCTTAGCACTAGATCCTCCTATACTATAGAGAAGGACAAGGCTCTCTATTCGACCTTACCAGCCAATCAGTAAAACAGTTCACTGTACCTATCCAGGCATGTCCAAAGGGCAGTTTCAGGTGTACTGTACAGTCCAACTGGTGGATCTGGGCATTTTGAGGCAATGTTACAATTGCCTCATGTACACAGACAACCCTCTCCTCCTTCCACCAAACACTAATACATGCAAGAGAAGCACTTATACAGCCAAACTGGAGGCTAAGCTCTCTCAACCCAAGACTGGACCAGGCAGTCCAAAAGAAGAAGGGAATTACTTGTATCACACCACCAGTCTCACATTGACCTATGAAACCAGCACCAGCAAAAAACACACATAAATACATGTGGTGTGAATGACCGGAGACGTACCTCCCTGGACTACATGAAAAGAGACATAGAGGAGCTCTCTGAGCATGTAGCCCAGGCCGGTATGACCCTGACCTTGAGTAGCATCTTGCCCTCACCAAGAATGATGCCACAATATGAAGACAAGATGATCAATTTCAACAATTGACTTAAGTATTGGTGTCATTCAAAGGGGATCCAATGCCTGTCAGCCTGGGATGACATGCTCGACAAGCCATGATGCTTCGCTAGGGACGGCTTGCACCTGTCACCCCTGGGCTTTCAGATATTGGCAAAAGCCCTTGTTACCCCCATAGTGCCTTTTTTAGGCAAGGCTCAAAAGACAAACCCAAATCCATAGGTATCACAAGGGATAAGAAACCAAGAGTAATGCTACTCAACACCAAAAGTCTAAACCTCAAGATGCACGCACCCGAAACTCTCCTTAGCATGGAGAACATCGATATCTGTGCAGTAACAGAAACCTGGTTCAAGGCTCCAGAGAGAACCCCAGCAGTACCAGGTTATACCTCATACCATGCTTTTCAGCCCCAAAACTAGGATCAAACCACAAAAGGAGGGGAGTATCAATATTCGTCAAAGATACCCACACTTCCAGGTTGGTGGCACAGCACAAAGCATCAGAGACTATCCATGTGCAACTAACAGTGGGTAAAACTGCCTTCCAGTTTGTAGCCTGCTACAGACCACCCTCCCAAACCCAGGAACCCCACTTGGTCTTCCTGAGAACACTGGAAAATATGAAGGTCTCTCCAAACACCATTATATTGGGTGACTTCAACTACCCAAACATAGACTGGGAGCATTACTCTAGCTCCAACACCCTAGTCCAAAGGATTCTAGAATGTATAAACTCAAATGCTATGGAACAACGTGTTACCACTCCCACAAGAGGGGAAAACATACTGGACCTGATCATCACCAACATGGGGACTCTATGCTCCAGACCAGAAGTGTATCGCTCACTGGTAAGATCAGACCATAAACTAATCTCACTGGATATTCACACCCCGACTCCACCCCCTGCCCTGAAAACCACAGTGAAAAACTTCTCTAAAGAAAATTTCACACTCCTCAAAACCGAGGTGGAATCCTTCAAATCCCCCGGGCCTGTGGAAAATACGGCCCAGACCGCAGAATCCTTTATAAATGCATTCTATGAACACCTTCAGGAATGCATGGATCATGCAATCCCAAATAAAACCAAGACCCAATCCTCCAAAGGCAGACGTCCTGTCTGGTGGACCCCAGCCATAAACAAACTATACAATAGAAGGAGGAAGCTACTACATGATAGAGCAAAATCCCAAAAAGGAAAGGCATCTCTGATCAGTATTAGCAAAAAACTACGAACACTCATAAAATCATCTAAGGCCAGCTTTGAGACAAAAATTGCACAGGACACTAAGGATAATCACAAGGCTTTTTTTAGTCATGTTAGGAACCTGGGTGGGAATTCCCAGATATGCTCAGAATTAGTCCAAAATGACAAAAAATACACCGAACCCACAGACATTGCCAACATCCTAGCTGACAGGTTCAGTGCAAACTTCTCTCCCCCCACCAAAAGGGCAAATATCTATCCCAGCAGAGTGCTGCCTTCCTGACATCTCAGATGCTCAGGTAAGAGCTGCCCTCTCCAAAGCAAAAAACACAGCATCAATGGGACCAGACGGTGTCCCGGGCTGTGTCCTACATGAACTCCAAGAAGAGCTAAACCTAAACATAAAACTACTGTTCAGTCTCAGCCTTACTACAGGATATGTACCAAAAGAGTGGCGTACAGCAACAGTGGTCCCTCTCCACAAAGGTGTTGCCTCAACGGATCCTGGAAACTATCGCCCCATAAGCCTGACTAGCTTGGTCTGCAAAGCTATGGAAAGGATCATCATGGACCTCATAAATAAAGATATTGGGGACCTACAGACACTGGATCCTACCCAGTTTGGCTTTGTTAAGGGCAGATCCTGCCTCTTAAACCTGGTTGATTTCTTTGAAACAGTCACCAAGGCCATTGACGAGGGGAAGGTGGTCCACACAGCCTACCTGGACCTTGCAAAAGCCTTTGATAGAATACCCCACTCGGGCATTATACATAAGCTCACCAGCTTAAATATAAACCCCTATGTCACTAGATGGGTTGCAAACTGGCTCAAGGACAGAACCCACATGGTTAGAATTGCTGGAGCCATGTCACACTCCAAACCAGTTACAAGTGGCATCCCACAAGGCTCATTCCTGAGACCTCTCTTGTTCGGTATATCTTTCTCGGAGGTACAGGCCAACACGGAAGGACTGTGGCTGACCAAGTTCGCAGATGACTGCAAACTGGGCACCATAATCAACTCTCCAGCCGACACAAGCATCCTCCAAAAGGGCCTCATAGAAACAGACAACTGGTGCCAGAGCCATGGCCTCAAGCTAAACGCCAAAAAGTGAATAGTCATTCCCTTTGGCAAAAACAAAGTGGCCACAAATTACCACATAGGTGGTAATCCATTAAGTACAGAAGAAGTAATTAGGGACCTGGGGACCCAAGTTGATAGCAATCTCTCATTTGACAACCACTTGGCCAAAGTGGTTAGAAAAACATTTTGTATAGCTCACCTAATCATGAAGGGATTCACATCTAGATCAGGGGAGGTCATCGTGCCTCTTTACTCATCCCTCATCAGGCCCATAACTGAATACAATGCCCCTTTTGGGATGTACCTTACCAGACACCTGCAGCAACTGGGAAGACTCCAAAAGTACCTCACCAAGAGGATCAAAGGGCTCAAACAGATGCCATATGCTGCCCAGTTAAAGAAACTCCAGCTCTACTCAGTGGCATACCGCCTGCTCAGAGGCGATCTGTGCCTGTTGTATAAAGCCATGTCCAACCTGGAATTAATGGACATGCTGCACCTCAGAAAATCCAAATCCCATCGAGCTATGCGCTCGAGAGACTTGAACCTCAGCACTGAAATAAATAGGACATGCTGGAGGGACATATTCATAACCCAGAGGCTCCCTTCACTCTGGAATAAAATCCCAGTCCAGGTTAGGCAGAGTCCCTCATTGTCTCTCTTCAAGAGGAATCTTGATGAGTGGATGGCAGATCATAGGTTTACCCCGGGTATCACTTCTGGGTCACTGTTAGACAGAGGCACAGTATACTAACTTCGAAAAAGGGCATAGCAAAATTAATTTAAAATGGGTGGCGAAAGCCAAACACACACTGGCTAGGCTTATAAATGCCCTAGGGCAGATAGCCTAGTATGAACCTATGAACCTATGAACCTATGAATGAAAACATACTTGGAGGCTCTAAATACAAATCTGTAAAAGCAACAGAGACCTCCAAAGCAGACATTCAAGCAACCTCCACCCCCAACACAAACCATGAAACACATACTTCACAAAACCAGTGTGCCCACAATCACAGCCCTTAAGGCAAAATAACATACCCAACACACTAGTAATAGGTGACTCTATCATCAGGCACACTGACGTCCCACTCACTAGGCTGAACAAGGAGAAGGTTACTGTTAGCTGCCTGTCGGGTGCCAGGATCTGCCACATAACACAAGTACTCAGGTCACTCCAGAACAAGTACAAATATGACCCTGTCATTGTCCATGTTGGTGTGAATAACCTGAGCCATACCTCCCTGGACTACATGAAAAGAGACATGGAGGAGCTCTCTGATCACATGGCCCAGGCTGGTATGACCTTGACCCTGAGTAGCATCCTGCCCTCACCAAGAATGATACCACGGTATAGAGAAAAAATTATCAATTTCAACAATTGGCCAAGCTTCAGGTGTCATTCAAAGGGGATCCAGTGTCTGTCAGCCTGGGATGACATGCTCGACAAGCCACACTGCTTCGCTAGAGATGGCTTGCACCTGTCACCCTTAGGCTTTCGAATACTGGCCAAGGCGCTTGCCACCCCCATAGTGCCTTTTTTAGGCAAGGCTCAAAAGACAAACCCACCACCATAAATAGCACAAGTAACAAAAAACTGAGGGTAATGCTACTCAATGCCAGAAGTCTAAACCTCAAAATGCACGCACTCGAGGAACTCCTCAGTATGGAGAAATTCGATATATTTGCAGTAACAGAAACCTGGTTTAAGGCTCCAGAGAGCACCCTAACACTACCAGGCTACAACTCACACCATACATTTCAGCCACAAAACCCAGACTGAAATACAAAAGGTGGGGGAGTATCCATATTCATCAAGGATACCCACATCTCCAGGTTAGTGGCACAGCACGATGCTTCAGAGATCATCCACGTGCAATGAACAATGGGCAAAACTGCTATTCAAATTATAGCTTGCTACAGATCACCCACCATGTCCCAGGACCCCCACTCCGCATTCCTGGAAACACTGGGAAACATGAAGGTCCTACCAAACACCCTGATATTGGGTGATTTCAATTACCCAAATATTAACTGGGAGAACTACTCAAGTACAAATGCCCTTGCCCAACATTTCCTAGAATTTATAAACTCAAACACCCTGGATCAATTGGTCAACACCCCCACCAGAGGTGACAACATATTGGACCTGGTCATCACCAACATGGGCGACCGGTGTTCCACACTGGAGGTCAATCCCTCACTGGTTAGATCTGACCATAAACTAATCACTCTGGATATCCAAATTCCACCACCACCCCGGTCAAAGAAACCAACGTGAAAAACTTTTCAAAAGCAAACTTTGCATTACTTAAGACCGAGGTGGAAAGTTTCAAAGCCCCCATACCAAATGATAACGCTGTCCAAGTTGCAAAATCCTTTACTAATGCACTCTACGGGCACCTACAAGAAAGCATGGATCATGCTATCCCAAACAAAACCAAGACTTGCTCCTCCAAGAAAAGAAAACCAGTCTGGTGGACCCTTGCCATAAACAAGCTATACAACAGAAGGAGGAAACTAGTACAGAAAAGAGTAAAATCCAAAGAAGGGAAGACATCCCTGATCAGTATCAGCAAGAAACTACGTTCCCTCATAAAATCATCCAAGCCTAGCTTTGAAAGAAAAATTGCCATGGACTCCAAAGATAACCACAAGGCATTCTTTGTCAAGAATCTAAGTGGCAATTCTCAGATCTGCTAGGAGTTAGTGCAGAATAGCACAAAATACACTGAACGGACCAATATAGCCAACATCCTGGCAGACAGGTTCAGTGCAAACTTCACCCCCCTCTCACCCCCAAAAGGGCCCATAACTATACCAGAAGAATGTAGTGCCCCTGAAATCACAGACACTCAGGTTAAAAGAGCCCTCTCCAAAGCCAAAAACACAGCATCAATAGGACCGGACAGTGTCCCAGGCTGCATCCTACACTGACTCAAAGATGAACTAACCCCTCACCTAAACACACAGTTTAAACTCAGCCTCTCCACAGGCTACGTGCCCACAGAGTGGTGCACAGCAATGGTTATTCTGCTCCACAAAGGTGGAGCCACAACGGACCCCGGGAACTATCGCCCTATAAGCCTGACTAGCTTGTTCTTCAAAGCTATGGAGTGCATCATCATGGATCTCATTAACGGAGACATTGGAAACCTCCAAACACTGGACCCTACCCAGTTCGGATTTGTTAAGGGCAGATCATGCCTCCTAAACCTGGTGGACTTCTTTGAGACAGTTACCAAGGCTATAGACGAGGGAAGGGTGGTCCACACAGCCTACCTAGACCTCGCAAAGGCCTTCAACACCATTCCCCACTCAGGTATTATAGACAAGCTCACCAGCCTGAACATAAACCCCTACATTACGAGATGGGTTGCCAACTGGCTCATGGACAGAACCCACCTGGTAAAAGTTGTGGGAGCTAGGTCTGACTCTAAACTGGTTACAAGTGGCATTCCCCAGGGCTCAGTCCTAGGACCCCTCCTGTTCAGCATATACTTCTCAGAGGTACAGGCAAGCACAGGAGGACTATGGCTGACCAAGTTTGCAGACGACTGCAAACTAGGGGCTATAATTGACTCTCTGGCTGACACAGACATCCTCCAAAAGGGTCTCACTGAGACAGATACCTGGTGTCAAAACCATGGCCTCAAGCTAAATGCCAAAAAGTGCATAGTCATGTCCTTTGGAAAAAACAAAGTACACACAAACTACCACATGGGTGGTAGCCCCCTAAATACGGAAGATGTAATAAGGGTTCTGGGGACCCAAGTAGATAGTAACCTCTCCTTTGATAATCACATCACCAAAGTTGTTAGAAAATTCTTCTATGTGGCCCACCTAATCACAAAAGGGTTTGCATCCAGATTGAAAGAGGTCACTGGGCCCCTCTACATATCACTTATCATACCCATCATAGAGTACAGTGCCCCATTTGGGATGTACCTTACAAGACACCTGCAACAACTGGAAAGACCACAGAAGTACCTCACCAAGAGGATCACTGGCCTCAAGCAGATGCCCTATGCAGCTTGACTGAAGAAACTCCAGCTGTACTCAGTTGCATACCACCTACCCAGAGGTGATCTCTGCCTGACATACAAGGCCATGTCCAACCCAGAATTGATGGACATGCTCCACCTAAAGAAAACCATATCCCCCTCGAGCCACCCGCTCCAGGGATCTAAACCTCACTACAACAATAAACAGGACTTGCGGGAGGGATAGATTCCTGTCCCAGAGACTTCCCATGCTCTGGAACAAGATTCCAATCTACATTAGGCAGAGCTCCTCGCTAACCCTCTTCAAGAGAAACCTTGACGAGTGGATGAGAAACAGAAAGTTTACCCCAGGGATCACTTCAATGGCTCTGCTGGACAGAGGCACAGGGAACTCATCGAAGGGGGCAGCGAAAGACAACACATTCCAGCTAGGCTTATAAATGCCTTCGGGCAGATAGCCTAGTACTCACCTATGAACCTATGAACCTATGAAAACATACTTGGAGGCTCTAAATACAAATCTGTAAAAGCAACAGAGACCTCCAAAGCAGACATTCAAGCAACCTCCACCCCCCAACACAAACCATGAAACACATACTTCACAAAACCAGTGTGCCCACAATCACAGCCCTTAAGGCAAAATAACATACCCAACACACTAGTAATAGGTGACTCTATCATCAGGCACACTGACGTCCCACTCACTAGGCTGAACAAGGAGAAGGTTACTGTTAGCTGCCTGTCGGGTGCCAGGATCTGCCACATAACACAAGTACTCAGGTCACTCCAGAACAAGTACAAATATGACCCTGTCATTGTCCATGTTGGTGTGAATAACCTGAGCCATACCTCCCTGGACTACATGAAAAGAGACATGGAGGAGCTCTCTGATCACATGGCCCAGGCTGGTATGACCTTGACCCTGAGTAGCATCCTGCCCTCACCAAGAATGATTCCATGGTATAGAGAAAAAATTATCAATTTCAACAATTCGCTAAGCTTCAGGTGTCATTCAAAGGGGATCCAGTGTCTGTCAGCCTGGGATGACATGCTTGACAAGCCACACTGCTTCGCTAGAGATGGCTTGCACCTGTCACCCTTAGGCTTTCGAATACTGGCCAAGGCGCTTGCCACCCCCATAGTGCCTTTTTTAGGCAAGGCTCAAAAGACAAACCCACCACCATAAATAGCACAAATAACAAAAAACTGAGGGTAATGCTACTCAATGCCAGAAGTCTAAACCTCAAAATGCACGCACTCGAGGAACTCCTCAGTATGGAGAAATTTGATATATTTGCAGTAACAGAAACCTGGTTTAAGGCTCCAGAGAGCACCCTAACACTACCAGGCTACAACTCATACCATACATTTCAGCCACAAAACCCAGACTGAAATACAAAAGGTGGGGGAGTATTCATATTCATCAAGGATACCCACAGCTCCAGGTTAGTGGCACAGCACGATGCTTCAGAGATCATCCACGTGCAATGAGCAATGGGCAAAACTGCTATTCAAATTATAGCTTGCTACAGATCACCCACCATGTCCCAGGACCCCCACTCCGCATTCCTGGAAACACTGGGAAACATAAAGGTCCTACCAAACACCCTGATATTGGGTTATTTCAATTACCCAAATATTAACTGGGAGAACTACTCAAGTACAAACTCCCTTGCTTAACATTTCCTAGAATTTATAAACTCAAACACCCTGGAGCAATTGGTCAACACCCCCACCAGAGGTTACAACATATTGGACCTGGTCATCACCAACATGGGCGACCGGTGTTCCACACTGGAGGTCAATCCCTCACTGGTTAGATCTGACCATAAACTAATCACTCTGGATATCCACATTTCACCACCACCCCGGTCAAAGAAACCAACGTGAAAAACTTTTCAAAAGCAAACTTTGCATTACTTAAGACCGAGGTGGAACGTTTCAAAGCCCCCATGCCAAATGATAACGCTGTCCAAGTTGCAAAATCCTTTACTAATGCACTCTACGGGCACCTACAAGAAAGCATGGATCATGCTATCCCAAACAAAACCAAGACTTGCTCCTCCAAGAAAAGAAAACCAGTCTGGTGGACCCTTGCCATAAACAAGCTATACAATAGAAGGAGGAAACTAGTACAGAAAAGAGTAAAATCCAAAGAAGGGAAGACATCCCTGATCAGTATCAGCAAGAAACTAATGTGCTCCTCATAAAAATCATCCAAGCCTAGCTTTGAAAGAAAATTGCCATTAACTCCAAAGATAACCACAAGGGCATTCTTGTCAAGAATCTAAGTGGCAATTTTCAGATTCGTTAGAGTTAGTGCAGAATAGCACAAAATACACCGAACGACCAATATAGCCAACATCCTGGCAGACAGGTTCAGTGCAAACTTCACCCCTCTCACCCCCAAAAGGGCCCATAACTATGGCTCAGAAGAATGTGCGCCCCTGAAATCACAGACACTCAGGTTAAAAAGAGCCCCTCCAAAGCCAAAACACAAAGGCTCAATAGGACCGACAGTGTCCCAGGCCAAGGCCCTACATGAGCTCAAAGATGAATCCAACCCCTCACACTCCAAACACACAGTTTAAACCCAGCTCTCCACAGGCTACGTGCCCACACAGAGTGGTGCACAGCAATGAGCCATTCTTGCTCCACAAAGGTGGAGCCACAACGGACTCGAACTATCGCCTCTATAAGCCTGACTAGCTTGTTCTTCAAAGCTATGGAGTGCATCATCATGATCTCATTAACAGAGACATTGAAACCTCCAAACACTGGTCCCTACCCAGTCGATTTGTTAAGGGCAGATCATGCCTCCCAAACCTGGTGGATCCCTTGAGACAGTTAACAAGGCTATAGATCTAGGGAAGGTGGTCCACACAGCCTACCTAGACCTCGCAAAGGCCTTCAACAGCATTCCCCACTCAGGTATTATAGACAAGCTCACCTCAGCCTGAACATAAACCCTACACACAGACATTTGGGTTGCCAACTGCCTGAAGGGACAGAACCCACATGGTAAGAGTTGTGGGAGCTAGGTCTGACCTAAACTGGTTACAGTGGCATTCCCCAGGCTCAGTCTCTAGGACCCTCCTGTTCAGTATACTTCAGAGGTACAGGCAAGCACAGGGAGGACTGAGGAAGGACCAAGTTTGCAGACCACTGCAAACTAGGGGCTACAATTGACTCTCTGGCTGACAATAGCAGACATCCTCCAAAAAGGGTCTCACTGAGACAGATACCTGGTGTCAAAACCATGGTCTCAAGCTAAATGCCAAAAGTGTATAGTCATGTCTTGGAAAACAAAGTACACACAAACTACCACATAGGTGGTAGCCCCCTAAATACGGAAGATGTAATAAGGGTTCTGGGGACCCAAGTAGATAGTAACCTCTCCTTTGATAATCACATCGCCAAAGTTGTTAGAAAATTCTTCTATGTGGCCCACCTAATCACAAAAAAGTTTGCATCCAGATTGAAAGAGGTCACTGGGCCCCTCTACATATCACTTATCAGACCCATCATAGAGTACAATGCCCCATTTGGGATGTACCTTACAAGACACCTGCAACAACTGGAAAGACCACAGAAGTACCTCACCAAGAGGATCACTGGCCTCAAGCAGATGCCCTATGCAGCTTGACTGAAGAAACTCCAGCTGTACTCAGTTGCATACCACCTACCCAGAGGTGATCTCTGCCTGACATACAAGGCCATGTCCAACCCAGAATTGATGGACATGCTCCACCTAAAGAAAACCATATCCCCTCGAGCCACCCGCTCCAGGAATCTAAACCTCACTACAACAATAAATAGGACTTGCGAGAGGGATAGATTCCTGTCCCAGAGACTTCCCATGCTCTGGAACAAGATTCCAATCTACATTAGGCAGAGCTCCTCGCTAACCCTCTTCAAGAGAAACCTTGAAGAGTGGATGAAAAAAACAGGAAAGTTTAC